>NC_064615.1:1127919476-1128222506 GCF_023898315.1 Schistocerca nitens
TAGGATTTTCTTTGGGGTTCCGAGTATCTCTTTTCCGATGCATTATTCCTCCTTTACTGCATCCCTCGCTCCCTCACATTGACGAATTAACACACAATTTGCATCCATATGAAATACTCTGGATTCCCTGCATTGTCCTTCTAAATCGAGATACGTTTCTACGGAAACGATAGGATTTTCTTTGGGGTTCCGCGTATCTCTTTTCCGATGCATTATTCCTCCTTTACTGCATCCCTCGCTCCCTCACATTGACGAATTAACACACAATTTGCGTCCATATGAAATACTCTGGATTCCCTGCATTGTCCTTCTAAATCGAGATACGGTTCTACGGAAACGATAGGATTTTCTTTGGGGTTCCGAGTATCTCTTTTCCGATGCATTATTCCTCCTTTACTGCATCCCTCGCTCCCTCACATTGACGAATTAACACACAATTTGCGTCCATATGAAATACTCTGGATTCCCTGCATTGTCCTTCTAAATCGAGATACGTTTCTACGGAAACGATAGGATTTTCTTTGGGGCTCCGAGTATCTCTTTTCCGATGCATTAATCCTACTTTACTGCATCCCTCGGTCCCTCACATTGCCATATTAACACACAATTTGTGTCCATATGAAATACTCTGGGTTCCCTGCATTATCTTTCTAAAACGAGATACGTTTCTACGGAAACGATAGGATTTTCTTTTGGGAGTCGAGTATCTCTTTTCCGATGCATTATTCCTCCTTTACTGCATCCCTCGCTCCCTCACATTGACGAATTAACACACAATTTGCGTCCATATGAAATACTCTGGATTCCCTGCATTGTCCTTCTAAATCTAGATACGTTTCTACGGAAACGATAGGATTTTCTTTGGGGTTCCGCGTATCTCTTTTCCGATGCATTATTCCTCCTTAAATGCATCCCTCGCTTCCTCACATTGACGAATTAACACACAATTTGCGTCCATATGAAATACTCTGGATTCCCTGCATTGTCCTTCTAAATCGAGATACGTTTCTAGGGAAACGATAGGATTTTCTTTGGGGTTCCGAGTATCTCTTTTCCGATGCATTATTCCTCCTTTACTGCATCCCTCGCTCCCTCACATTGACGAATTAACACACAATTTGCGTCCATATGAAATACTCTGGATTCCCTGCATTGTCCTTCTAAATCGAGATACGTTTCTACGGAAACGATAGGATTTTCTTTGGGGTTCCGAGTATCTCTTTTCCGATGCATTATTCTTCCTTTACTGCATCCCTCGCTCCCTCACATTGACGAATTAACACACAATTTGCGTCCATATGAAATACTCTGGATTCCTTGCATTGTCCTTCTAAATCGAGATTCGTTCCTACGGAAACGATAGGATTTTCTTTGGGGTTCCGAGTATCTCTTTTCCGATGCATTATTCCTCCTTTACTGCATCCCTCGCTCCCTCACATTGCCGAATTAACACACAAATTGCGTCCATATGAAATACTCTGGGTCCCTGCATTATCTTTCTAAAATTAGATACTTTTGTACGGAAATGATAGGATTTTCTTTTGGGAGCCGAGTATCTCTTTTCCGATGCATTATTCCTCCTTTACTGCATCCCTCGCTCCCTCACATTGACGAATTAACACACAATTTGCGTCCATATGAAATACTCTGGATTCCCTGCATTGTCCTTCTAAATCAAGATACGTTTCTACGGAAACGATAGGATTTTCTTTGGGGTTCCGAGTATGTCTTTTCCGATGCATTATTCCTCCTTTACTGCATCCCTCGCTCCCTCACATTGACCAATTAACACACAATTTGCGTCCATATGAAATACTCTGGATTCCCTGCATTGTCCTTCTAAATCAAGATACGTTTCTACGGAAACGATAGGATTTTCTTTGGGGTTCCGCTTATCTCTTTTCCGATGCATTATTCCTCCTTTACTGCATCCCTCGCACCCTCACATTGACGAATTAACACACAATTTGCGTCCATATGAAATACTCTGGATTCCCTGCATTGTCCTTCTAAATCGAGATACGTTTCTATGGAAGCGATAGGATTTTCTTTGGAGTTCCGAGTTTCTCTTTTCCGATGCATTATTCCTCCTTTACTGCATGCCTCGCTCCCTCACATTGACGAATCAACACACAATTTGCGTCCATATGAAATACTCTTGATTCCCTGCATTCCTCTTCTAAATCGAGATACGTTTCTACGGAAACGATAGGGTTTTCTTTGGGGTTCCGAGTATCTCTTTTCCGATGCATTATTCCTCCTTTACTGCATCCCTCGCTTCCTCACATTGACGAATTAACACACAATTTGCGTCCATATGACATACTCTGGGTTCCCTGCATTATCTTTCTAAAAGTGGTTACGTTTCTACGGAAACGATAGGTTTTTCTTTTGGGAGTCGAGTATCTCTCTCCGATGCATTATTCCTCCTTTACTGCATCTATTCCTCCTTTACTGCATCCCTCGCTCCCTCACATTGACGAATTAACACACAATTTACAACCATATGATATACTCCGGATGCCCTGCATTGTCCTTCTATATCGAGATACGTTTCTACGGAAACGATAGGATTGTCTTTGGGGTTCCGAGAATCTCTTTTCCGATGCATTATTCATCCTTTACTGCATCCCTCGATCCCTCACATTGACGAATTATTACACAATTTGCGTCCATATGAAATACTCTGGATTCCCTGCATTGTCCTAAATCGAGATACGTTTCTACGGAAACGATAGGATTTTCTTTGGGGTTCCGAGTATCTCTTTTCCGATGCATTATTCCTCCTTTACTGCATCCCTCGCTCCCTCACATTGACGAATTAACACACAATTTGCGTCCATATGAAATACTCTGGATTCCCTGCATTGTCCTTCTAAATCGAGATACGTTTCTACGGAAACGACAGGATTTTCTTTGGGGTTCCGAGTATCTCTTTTCCGATGCATTATTCCTCCTTAACTGCATCCCTCGCAAGGTCACATTGACGAATTAACACACAATTTGCGTCCATATGAAATACTCTGGATTCCCTGCATTGTCCTTCTAAATCGAGATATGTTTATACGGAAACGATAGGATTTTCTTTGGGGTTCCGAGTATCTCTTTTCCGATGCATTATTCCTCCTTTACTGCATCCCTCGTTCCCTCACATTGACGAATTAACACACAATTTGCGTCCATATGAAATACTCTGGATTCCCTGCATTGTCCTTCTAAATCGGGATTCGTTTCTACGGAAACGATAGGATTTTCTTTGGGGTTCCGAGTATCTCTTTTCCGATGCATTATTCCTCCTTTACTGCATCCCTCGCTCCCTCACATTGACGAATTAACACACAAATTGCGTCCATATGAAATACTCTGGGTTCCCTGCATTATCTTTCTAAAACGAGATACGTTTCTACGGAAACGATAGGATTTTCTTTTGGGAGTCGAGTATCTCTTTTCCGATGCATTATTCCTCCTTTACTGCATCCCTCGCTACCTCACATTGACGAATCAACACACAATTTGCGTCCATATGAAATACTCTTGATTCCCTGCATTCTTCTTCTAAATCGAGATACGTTTCTACGGAAACGATAGGGTTTTCTTTGGGGTTCCGAGTATCTCTTTTCCGATGCATTATTCCTCCTTTACTGCATCCCTCGCTTCCTCACATTGACGAATTAACACACAATTTGCGTCCATATGACATACTCTGGGTTCCCTGCATTATCTTTCTAAAAGTGGTTACGTTTCTACGGAAACGATAGGTTTTTCTTTTGGGAGTCGAGTATCTCTCTCCGATGCATTATTCCTCCTTTACTGCATCTATTCCTCCTTTACTGCATCCCTCGCTCCCTCACATTGACGAATTAACACACAATTTACAACCATATGATATACTCCGGATGCCCTGCATTGTCCTTCTATATCGAGATACGTTTCTACGGAAACGATAGGATTGTCTTTGGGGTTCCGAGAATCTCTTTTCCGATGCATTATTCATCCTTTACTGCATCCCTCGATCCCTCACATTGACGAATTATTACACAATTTGCGTCCATATGAAATACTCTGGATTCCCTGCATTGTCCTAAATCGAGATACGTTTCTACGGAAACGATAGGATTTTCTTTGGGGTTCCGAGTATCTCTTTTCCGATGCTTTATTCCTCCTTTACTGCATCCCTCGCTACCTCACATTGACGAATTAACACACAATTTGCGTCCATATGAAATACTCTGGATTCCCTGCATTGTCCTTCTAAATCGAGATACATTTCTATGGAAACGATAGGACTTTCTTTGGGGTTCCGAGTATCTCTTTTCCGATACATTATTCCTACTTTACTGCATCCCTCGCAACCTCACATTGACCATTTAACACACAATTGGCGTCCATATGAAATACTCTGGATTCCCTGCATTGTCCTTCTAAATCAAGATACGTTTCTACGGAAACGATAGGATTTTCTTTGGGGTTCCGAGTATCTCTTTTCCGATGCTTTATTCCTCCTTTACTGCATCCCTCGCTCCCTCACATTGACGAATTAACACACAATTTGCATCCATATGAAATACTCTGGATTCCCTGCATTGTCCTTCTAAATCGAGATACGTTTCTACGGAAACGATAGGATTTTCTTTGGGGTTCCGCGTATCTCTTTTCCGATGCATTATTCCTCCTTTACTGCATCCCCCGCTCCCTCACATTGACGAATTAACAAACAATTTGCGTCCATATGAAATACTCTGGATTCCCTGCATTGTCCTTCTAAATCGAGATACGTTTCTACGGAAACGATAGGATTTTCTTTGGGGTTCCGAGTATCTCTTTTCCGATGCATTATTCCTCCTTTACTGCATCCCTCGCTCCCTCACATTGACGAATTAACACACAATTTGCGTCCATATGAAATACTCTGGATTCCCTGCAGTGTCCTTCTAAATCGAGATACGTTTCTACGGAAACGATAGGATTTTCTTTGGGGTTCCAAGTATCTCTTTTCCGATGCATTATTCCTCCTTTACTGCACCCCACGCTCCCTCACATTGACGAATTAACACACAATTTGCGTCCATATGAAATACTCTGGATTCCCTGCATTGTCCTTCTAAATCGAGATACGTTTCTACGGAAACGATAGTATTTTCTTTGGGGCTCCGAGTATCTCTTTTCCGATGCATTAATCCTCCTTTACTGCATCCCTCGCTCCCTCACATTGCCGAATTAACACACAATTTGTGTCCATATGAAATACTCTGGGTTCCCTGCATTATCTTTCTAAAACGAGATACGTTTCTACGGAAACGATAGGATTTTCTTTTGGGAGTCGAGTATCTCTTTTCCGATGCATTATTCCTCCTTTACTGCATCCCTCGCTACCTCACATTGACGAATCAACACACAATTTGCGTCCATATGAAATACTCTTGATTCCCTGCATTCTTCTTCTAAATCGAGATACGTTTCTACGGAAACGATAGGGTTTTCTTTGGGGTTCCGAGTATCTCTTTTCCGATGCATTATTCCTCCTTTACTGCATCCCTCGCTTCCTCACATTGACGAATTAACACACAATTTGCGTCCATATGACATACTCTGGGTTCCCTGCATTATCTTTCTAAAAGTGGTTACGTTTCTACGGAAACGATAGGTTTTTCTTTTGGGAGTCGAGTATCTCTCTCCGATGCATTATTCCTCCTTTACTGCATCTATTCCTCCTTTACTGCATCCCTCCTTCCTTACATTGACGAATTAACACACAATTTACAACCATATGATATACTCCGGATGCCCTGCATTGTCCTTCTATATCGAGATACGTTTCTACGGAAACGATAGGATTGTCTTTGGGGTTCCGAGAATCTCTTTTCCGATGCATTATTCATCCTTTACTGCATCCCTCGATCCCTCACATTGACGAATTATTACACAATTTGCGTCCATATGAAATACTCTGGATTCCCTGCATTGTCCTAAATCGAGATACGTTTCTACGGAAACGATAGGATTTTCTTTGGGGTTCCGAGTATCTCTTTTCCGATGCTTTATTCCTCCTTTACTGCATCCCTCGCTACCTCACATTGACGAATTAACACACAATTTGCGTCCATATGAAATACTCTGGATTCCCTGCATTGTCCTTCTAAATCGAGATACATTTCTATGGAAACGATAGGACTTTCTTTGGGGTTCCGAGTATCTCTTTTCCGATACATTATTCCTCCTTTACTGCATCCCTCGCAACCTCACATTGACCAATTAACACACAATTGGCGTCCATATGAAATACTCTGGATTCCCTGCATTGTCCTTCTACATCAAGATACGTTTCTACGGAAACGATAGGATTTTCTTTGGGGTTCCGAGTATCTCTTTTCCGATGCTTTATTCCTCCTTTACTGCATCCCTCGCTCCCTCACATTGACGAATTAACACACAATTTGCATCCATATGAAATACTCTGGATTCCCTGCATTGTCCTTCTAAATCGAGATACGTTTCTACGGAAACGATAGGATTTTCTTTGGGGTTCCGCGTATCTCTTTTCCGATGCATTATTCCTCCTTTACTGCATCCCCCGCTCCCTCACATTGACGAATTAACAAACAATTTGCGTCCATATGAAATACTCTGGATTCCCTGCATTGTCCTTCTAAATCGAGATACGTTTCTACGGAAACGATAGGATTTTCTTTGGGGTTCCGAGTATCTCTTTTCCGATGCATTATTCCTCCTTTACTGCATCCCTCGCTCCCTCACATTGACGAATTAACACACAATTTGCGTCCATATGAAATAATCTGGATTCCCTGCAGTGTCCTTCTAAATCGAGATACGTTTCTACGGAAACGATAGGATTTTCTTTGGGGTTCCAAGTATCTCTTTTCCGATGCATTATTCCTCCTTTACTGCATCCCACGCTCCCTCACATTGACGAATTAACACACAATTTGCGTCCATATGAAATACTCTGGATTCCCTGCATTGTCCTTCTAAATCGAGATACGTTTCTACGGAAACGATAGGATTTTCTTTGGGGCTCCGAGTATCTCTTTTCCGATGCATTAATCCTCCTTTACTGCATCCCTCGCTCCCTCACATTGCCCAATTAACACACAATTTGTGTCCATATGAAATACTCTGGGTTCCCTGCATTATCTTTCTAAAACGAGATACGTTTCTACGGAAACGATAGGATTTTCTTTTGGGAGTCGAGTATCTCTTTTCCGATGCATTATTCCTCCTTTACTGCATCCCTCGCTCCCTCACATTGACGAATTAACACACAATTTGCGTCCATATGAAATACTCTGGATTCCCTGCATTGTCCTTCTAAATCGAGATACGTTTCTACGGAAACGATAGGATTTTCTTTGGGGTTCCGCGTATCTCTTTTCCGATGCATTATTCCTCCTTAAATGCATCCCTCGCTTCCTCACATTGACGAATTAACACACAATTTGCGTCCATATGAAATACTCTGGATTCCCTGCATTGTCCTTCTAAATCGAGATACGTTTCTAGTGAAACGATAGGATTTTCTTTGGGGTTCCGAGTATCTCTTTTCCGATGCATTATTCCTCCTTTACTGCATCCCTCGCTCCCTCACATTGACGAATTAACACACAATTTGCGTCCATATGAAATACTCTGGATTCCCTGCATTGTCCTTCTAAATCGAGATACGTTTCTACGGAAACGATAGGATTTTCTTTGGGGTTCCGAGTATCTCTTTTCCGATGCATTATTCTTCCTTTACTGCATCCCTCGCTCCCTCACATTGACGAATTAACACACAATTTGCGTCCATATGAAATACTCTGGATTCCTTGCATTGTCCTTCTAAATCGAGATTCGTTCCTACGGGAACGATAGGATTTTCTTTGGGGTTCCGAGTATCTCTTTTCCGATGCATTATTCCTCCTTTACTGCATCCCTCGCTCCCTCACATTGCCGAATTAACACACAAATTGCGTCCATATGAAATACTCTGGGTTCCCTGCATTATCTTTCTAAATTTAGATACTTTTCTACGGAAATGATAGAATTTTCTTTTGGGAGTCGAGTATCTCTTTCCCGATGCATTATTTCTCCTTTACTGCATCCCTCGCTCCCTCACATTGACGAATTAACACACAATTTGCGTCCATATGAAATACTCTGGATTCCCTGCATTGTCCTTCTAAATCGAGATACCTTTCTACGGAAACGATAGGATTTTCTTTGGGGTTCCGAGTATGTCTTTTCCGATGCATTATTCCTCCTTTACTGCATCCCTCGCTCCCTCACATTGACCAATTAACACACAATTTGCGTCCATATGAAATACTCTGGATTCCCTGCATTGTCCTTCTAAATCAAGATACGTTTCTACCGAAACGATAGGATTTTCTTTGGGGTTCCGAGTATCTCTTTTCCGATGCATTATTCCTCCTTTACTGCATCCCTCGCTCCCTCACATTGACGAATTAACACACAATTTGCGTCCATATGAAATACTCTGGATTCCCTGCATTGTCCTTCCAAATCGAGATACGTTTCTACGGAAACGATAGGATTTTCTTTGGGGTTCCGCTTATCTCTTTTCCGTTACATTATTCCACCTTTACTGCATCCCTCGCTCACTCACATTGACGAATTAACACACAAATTACGTCCATATGAAATACTCTGGGTTCCCTGCATTGTCCTTCCAAATCGAGATACGTTTCTACGGAAGCGATAGGATTTTCTTTGGAGTTCCGAGTTTCTCTTTTCCGATGCATTATTCCTCCTTTACTGCATCCCTCGCTCACTCACATTGACGAATTAACACACAAATTACGTCCATATGAAATACTCTGGATTCCCTGCATTGTCCTTCTAAATCGGGATTCGTTTCTACGGAAACGATAGGATTTTCTTTGGGGTTCCGAGTATCTCTTTTCCGATGCATTATTCCTCCTTTACTGCATCCCTCGCTCCCTCACATTGACGAATCAACACACAATTTGCGTCCATATGAAATACTCTGGATTCCCTGCATTCTCCTTCTAAATCGAGATACGTTTCTACGGAAACGATAGGATTTTCTTTGGGGTTCCGAGTATCTCTTTTCCGATGCATTATTCCTCCTTTACTGCATCCCTCGCTTCCTCACATTGACGAATTAACACACAATTTGCGTCCATATGACATACTCTGGGTTCCCTGCATTATCTTTCTAAAAGTGGTTACGTTTCTACGGAAACGATAGGTTTTTCTTTTGGGAGTCGAGTATCTCTTTCCGATGCATTATTCCTCCTTTACTGCATCTATTCCTCCTTTACTGCATCCCTCGCTCCCTCACATTGACGAATTAACACACAATTTACAACCATATGATATACTCCGGATGCCCTGCATTGTCCTTCTGAATCGAGATACGTTTCTACGGAAACGATAGGATTTTCTTTGGGGTTCCGAGTATCTCTTTTCCGATGCATTATTCCTCCTTTACTGCATCCCTCGCTTCCTAACATTGACGAATTAACACACAATTTGCGTCCAAATGCAATACTCTGGATTCCCTGCATTGTCTTCCTAAATCTAGATACGTTTCTACGGAAACAATTGGATTTTCTTTGGGGTTCCGAGTATCCCTTTTCCGATGCATTATTCCTCCTTTACTGCATCCCTCGCTCCCTCACATTGACGAATTAACACACAATTTGCGTCCATATGAAATACTCTGGATTCCCTGCATTGTCCTTCTAAATCGAGATACGTTTCTACGGAAACGATAGGATTTTCTTTGGGGTTCCGAGTATCTCTTTTCCGATGCATTATTCCTCCTTTACTGCATCCCTCGCTCCCTCACATTGACGAATTAACACACAATTTGCGTCCATATGAAATACTCTGGATTCCCTGCATTGTCCTTCTAAATCGAGATACGTTTCTACGGAAACGATAGGATTTTCTTTGGGGTTCCGAGTATCTCTTTTCCGATGCATTATTCCTCCTTTACTGCATCCCTCGCTCCCTCACATTGACGAATCAACACACAATTTGCGTCCATATGAAATACTCTGGATTCCCTGCATTCTCCTTCTAAATCGAGATACGTTTCTACGGAAACGATAGGATTTTCTTTGGGGTTCCGAGTATCTCTTTTCCGATGCATTATTCCTCCTTTACTGCATCCCTCGCTTCATCACATTGACGAATTAACACACAATTTGCGTCCATATGACATACTCTGGGTTCCCTGCATTATCTTTCTAAAAGTGGTTACGTTTCTACGGAAAGGATAGGTTTTTCTTTTGGGAGTCGAGTATCTCTTTCCGATGCATTATTCCTCCTTTACTGCATCTATTCCTCCTTTACTGCATCCCTCGCTCCCTCACATTGACGAATTAACACACAATTTACAACCATATGATATACTCCGGATGCCCTGCATTGTCCTTCTATATCGAGATACGTTTCTACGGAAACGATAGGATTTTCTTTGGGGTTCCGAGTATCTCTTTTCCGATGCATTATTCATCCTTTACTGCATCCCTCGATCCCTCACATTGACGAATTAACACACAATTTGCGTCCATATGAAATACTCTGGATTCCCTGCATTGTCCTTCTAAATCGAGATACGTTTCTACGGAAACGATAGGATTTTCTTTGGGGTTCCGACTATCTCTTTTCAGATGCATTATTCCTCCTTTACTGCATCCCTCGCTCCCTCACATTGACGAATTAACACACAATTTGCGTCCATATGAAATACTCTGGATTCCCTGCATTGTCCTTCTAAATCGAGATACGTTTCTACGGAAACGACAGGATTTTCTTTGGGGTTCCGAGTATCTCTTTTCCGATGCATTATTCCTCCTTAACTGCATCCCTCGCTAACTCACATTGACGAACTAACACACAATTTGCGTCCATATGAAATACTCTGGATTCCCTGCATTGTCCTTCTAAATCGAGATACGTTTATACGGAAACGATAGGATTTTCTTTGGGGTTCCGAGTATCTCTTTTCCGATGCATTATTCCTCCTTTACTGCATCCCTCGATCCCTCACATTGACGAATTAACACACAATTTGCGTCCATATGAAATACTCTGGATTCCCTGCATTGTCCTTCTAAATCGAGATACGTTTCTACGGAAACGACAGGATTTTCTTTGGGGTTCCGAGTATCTCTTTTCCGAAGCATTATTCCTCCTTAACTGCATCCCTCGCTAACTCACATTGACGAATTAACACACAATTTGCGTCCATATGAAATACTCTGGATTCCCTGCATTGTCCTTACAAATCGGAATTCGTTTCTACGGAAACGAAAGGATTTTCTTTGGGGTTTCGAGTATCTCTTTTCCGATGCATTATTCCTCCTTTACTGCATCCCTCGCTCCCTCACATAGCCGAATTAACACACAAATTGCGTCCATATGAAATACTCTGGGTTCCCTGCATTATCTTTCTAAAACGAGATACGTTTCTACGGAGACGATAGGATTTTCTTTTGGGAGTCGAGTATCTCTTTTCCGATGCATTATTCCTCCTTTACTGCATCCCTCGCTCCCTCACATTGACGAATTAACACACAATTTGCGTCCATATGAAATACTCTGGATTCCCTGCATTGTCCTTCTAAATCGAGATACATTTCTATGGAAACGATAGGACTTTCTTTGGGGTTCCGAGTATCTCTTTTCCGATGCATTATTCCTCCTTTACTGCATCCCTCGCTCCCTCACATTGACCAATTAACACACAATTGGCGTCCATATGAAATACTCTGGATTCCCTGCATTGTCCTTCTAATTCAAGATACGTTTCTACGGAAACGATAGGATTTTCTTTGGGGTTCCGAGTATCTCTTTTCCGATGCATTAATCCTCCTTTACTGCATCCCTCGCTCCCTCACATTGACGAATTAACACACAATTTGCATCCATATGAAATACTCTGGATTCCCTGCATTGTCCTTCTAAATCGAGATACGTTTCTACGGAAACGATAGGATTTTCTTTGGGGTTCCGCGTATCTCTTTTCCGATGCATTATTCCTCCTTTACTGCATCCCTCGCTCCCTCACATTGACGAATTAACACACAATTTGCGTCCATATGAAATACTCTGGATTCCCTGCATTGTCCATCTAAATCGAGATACGTTTCTACGGAAACGATAGGATTTTCTTTGGGGTTCCGAGTATCTCTTTTCCGATGCATTATTCCTCCTTTACTGCATCCCTCGCTCCCTCACATTGACGAATTAACACACAATTTGCGTCCATATGAAATACTCTGGATTCCCTGCAGTGTCCTTCTAAATCGAGATATGTTTCTACGGAAACGATAGGATTTTCTTTGGGGTTCCGAGTACCTCTTTTCCGATGCATTATTCCTCCTTTACTGCATCCCTCGCTCCCTCACATTGACGAATTAACACACAATTTGCGTCCATATGAAATACTCTGGATTCCCTGCATTGTCCTTCTAAATCGAGATATGTTTCTATGGAAACGATAGGATTTTCTTTGGGGCTCCGAGTATCTCTTTTCCGATGCATTAATCCTCCTTTACTGCATCCCTCGCTCCCTCACATTGCCGAATTAACACACAATTTGTGTCCATATGAAATACTCTGGGTTCCCTGCATTATCTTTCTAAAACGAGATACGTTTCTACGGAAACGAAAGGATTTTCTTTTGGGAGTCGAGTATCTCTTTTCCGATGCATTATTCCTCCTTTACTGCATCCCTCGCTCCCTCACATTGACGAATTAACACACAATTTGCGTCCATATGAAATACTCTGGAGTCCCTGCATTGTCCTTCTAAATCGAGATACGTTTCTACGGAAACGATAGTATTTTCTTTGGGGTTCCGCGTATCTCTTTTCCGATGCATTATTCCACCTTAAATGCATCCCTCGCTTCCTCACATTGACGAATTAACACACAATTTGCGTCCATATGAAATACTCTGGATTCCCTGCATTGTCCTTCTAAATCGAGATACGTTTCTACGGAAACGATAGGATTTTCTTTGGGGTTCCGAGTATCTCTTTTCCGATGCATTATTCCTCCTTTACTGCATCCCTCGCTCCCTCACATTGACGAATTAACACACAAATTACGTCCATATGAAATACTCTGGGTTCCCTGCATTGTCCTTCTAAATCGGGATTCGTTTCTACGGAAACGATAGGATTTTCTTTGGGGTTCCGAGTATCTCTTTTCCGATGCATTATTCCTCCTTTACTGCATCCCTCGCTCCCCCACATTGACGATTTAACACACAATTTGCGTCCATATGAAATACTCTGGATTCCCTGCATTGTCCTTCTAAATCGAGATACGTTTCTACGGAAACGATAGGATTTTCTTTGGGGTTCCGAGTAGCTCTTTTCCGATGCATTATTCCTCCTTTACTGCATCCCTCGCTCCCTCACATTGACGAATTAACACACAATTTGCGTCCATATGAAATACTCTGGATTCCCTGCATTGTCCTTCTAAATCGAGATACGTTCCTACGGAAACGATAGGATTTTCTTTGGGGTTCCGAGTATCTCTTTTCCGATGCATTATTCCTCCTTCACTGCATCCCTCGCTCCCTCACATTGACGAATTAACACACAATTTGCGTCCATATGAAATTCTCTGGATTCCCTGAATTGTCCTTCTAAATCGAGATACGTTTCTACGGAACGAGAGGATTTTCTTTGGGGTTCCGAGTATCTCCTTTCCGATGCATTATTCCTCCTTTACTGCATCCCTCGCTCCCTCACATTGACGAATTAACACACAATTTGCGTCCATATGAAATACTCTGGATTCCCTGCATTGTCCTTCTAAATGGAGATACGTTTCTACGGAAACGATAGGATTTTCTTTATGGTTCCGAGTATCTCTTTTCCGATGCATTATTCCTCCTTTACTGCATCCCTCGCTCCCTCACATTGACGAATTAACACACAATTTGCGTCCATATGAAATACTCTGGATTCCCTGCATTGTCCTTCTAAATCGAGATACGTTTCTATGGAAGCGATAGGATTTTCTTTGGGGTTCCGAGTTTATCTTTTCCGATGCATTATTCCTCCTTTACTGCATCCCTCGCTCCCTCACATTGACGAATTAACACACAAATTACGTCCATATGAAATACTCTGGGTTCCCTGCATTGTCCTTCTAAATCGGGATTCGTTTCTACGGAAACGATAGGATTTTCTTTGGGGTTCCGAGTATCTCTTTTCCGATGCATTATTCCTCCTTTACTGCATCCCTCGCTCCCTCACATTGACGAATCAACACACAATTTGCGTCCATATGAAATACTCTGGATTCCCTGCATTGTCTTTCTAAATCGAGATACGTTTCTACGGAAACGATAGGATTTTCTTTGGGGTTCCGAGTATCTCTTTTCCGATGCATTATTCCTCCTTTACTGCATCCCTCGCTCCCTCACATTGACGAATTAGCACACAATTTGCGTCCATATGAAATACTCTGGATTCGCTGCATTGTCCTTCTAAATCGAGATACGTTTCTACGGAAACGATAGGATTTTCTTTGGGGATCCGAGTATCTCTTTTCCGATGCATTATTCCTCCTTTACTGCATCCCTCGCTCCCCCACATTGACGAATTAACACACAATTTGCGTCCATATGAAATACTCTGAATTCCCTGCATTGTCCTTCTAAATCGAGATACGTTTCTACGGAAACAATAGGATTTTCTTTGGGGTTCCGAGTATCTCTTTTCCGATGCATTATTCCTCCTTCACTGCATCCCTCGCTCCCTCACATTGACGAATTAACACACAATTTGCGTCCATATGAAATACTCTGGATTCCCTGCATTGTCCTTCTAAATCGAGATACGTTTCTACGGAACGATAGGATTTTCTTTGGGGTTCCGAGTATCTCCTTTCCGATGCATTAATCCTCCTTTACTGCATCCCTCGCTCCCTCACATTGACGAATTAACACACAATTTGCGTCCATATGAAATACTCTGGATTCCCTGCATTGTCCTTCTAAATCGAGATACGTTTCTACGGAAACGATAGGATTTTCTTTGGGGTTCCGAGTATCTCTTTTCCGATGCATTATTCCTCCTTCACTGCAACCCTCGCTCCCTCACATTGACGAATTAACACACAATTTGCGTCCATATGAAATACTCTGGATTCCCTGCATTGTCCTTCTAAATCGAGATACGTTTCTACGGAAACGAGAGGATTTTCTTTGGGGTTCCGAGTGTCTCCTTTCCGATGCATTATTCCTCCTTTACTGCATACCTCGCTCCGTCACATTGACAAATTAACACACAATTTGCGTCCATATGAAATTCTCTGTATTCCCTGCATTGTCCTTCTAAATCGGGATTCGTTTGTACGGAAACGATAGGATTTTCTTTGGGGTTCCGAGTATCTCCTTTCCGATGCATTATTCCTCCTTTACTGCATCCCTCGCTCCCTCACATTGACGAATTAACACACAATTTGCGTCCATATGAAATACTCTGGATTACCTGCATTGTCCTTCTAAATCGACATACGTTTCTACGGATAAGATAGGTTTTTCTTTGGGGTTAAGAGTATCTCTTTTCCGATGCATTATTCCTCATTTACTGCATACCTCGCTCCCTCACATTGACGAAGTAACACACAATTTGTGTCCATATGAAATACTCTGGATTCCCAGCATTGTCCTTCTAAATCGAGATACGTTTCTACGGAAACGATAGGATTTTCTTTGGGGTTCCGAGTATCTCTTTTCCGATGCATTATTCCTCCTTTACTGCATCCCTCGCTCCCTCACATTGAAGAATTAACACACAATTTGCGTCTATATGAAATACTCTGGATTCCCTGCATTGTCCTTCTAAATCGAGACACGTTTCTACAGAAACGATAGGATTTTCTTTGGGGTTCCGTGTATCGCTTATCCGATGCATTATTCCTCCTTTACTGCATTTCTCGCTCCCTCACATTGACGAATTAACACACAATTTGCGTCCATATGGAATACTCTGGATTCCCTGCATTGTCCTTCTAAATCGAGATACGTTTCTATGGAAACGATAGGATTTTCTTTGGGGTTCCCAGTATCTCTTTTCCGATGCATTATTCCCCCTTTACTGCATCCCTCGCTCCCTCACATTGACGAATTAACACACAATTTGCGTCCATATGAAATACTCTGGATTCCCTGCATTGTCCTTCTAAATCGAGATACGTTTCTACGGAAAAGATGGGATTTTCTTTGGGGTTCCGAGTATCTCTTTTCTGATGCATTATTCCTCCTTTACTGCATCCCTCGCTCCCACACATTGATGCATTAACACACAATTTGCGTCCATATGAAATACTCTGGATTCCCTGCATTGTCCTTCTAAATCGAGATACGTTTCTACGGAACGAGAGGATTTTCTTTAGGGTTCCGAGTATCTCCTTTCCGATGCATTATTCCTCCTTTACTGCATCCCTCACTCCCTCACATTGACGAATTAACACACAACTTGCGTCCATATGAAATACTCTGGATTCCCTGCAGTGTCCTTCTAAATCGAGATATGTTTCTACGGTAACGATAGGATTTTCTTTGGGGTTCCGAGTATCTCTTTTCCGATGCATTATTCCTCCTTTACTGCATCCCTCGCTCCTTCACATTGACGAATTAACACACAATTTGCGTCCATATGAAATACTCTGGATTCCCTGCATTGTCCTTCTAAATCGAGATATGTTTCTACGGAAACGATAGTATTTTCTTTGGGGTTCCGCGTATCTCTTTTCCGATGCATTATTCCACCTTAAATGCATCCCTCGCTTCCTCACATTGACGAATTAACACACAATTTGCGTCCATATGAAATACTCTGGATTCCCTGCATTGTCCTTCTAAATCGAGATACGTTTCTACGGAAACGATAGGATTTTCTTTGGGGTTCCGAGTATCTCTTTTCCGATGCATTATTCCTCCTTTACTGCATCCCTCGCTCCCCCACATTGACGAATTAACACACAATTTGCGTCCATATGAAATACTCTGGATTCCCTGCATTGTCCTTCTAAATCGAGATACGTTTCTACGGAAACGATAGGATTTTCTTTGGGGTTCCGAGTATCTCTTTTCCGATGCATTATTCCTCCTTTACTGCATCCCTCGCTCCCTCACATTGACGAATTAGGACACAATTTGCGTCCATATGGAATACTCTGGATTCCCTGCATTGTCCTTCTAAATCGAGATACGTTTCTACGGAAACGATAGGATTTTCTTTGGGGTTCCGAGTATCTCTTTTCCGATGCATTATTCCCCCTTTACTGCATCCCTCGCTCCCTCACATTGACGAATTAACACACAATTTGCGTCCATATGAAATACTCTGGATTCCCTGCATTGTCCTTCTAAATCGAGATACGTTTCTACGGAAAAGATGGGATTTTCTTTGGGGTTCCGAGTATCTCTTTTCCGATGCATTATTCCTCCTTTACTGCATCCCTCGCTCCCTCACATTGACGCATTAACACACAATTTGCGTCCATATGAAATACTCTGGATTCCCTGCATTGTCCTTCTAAATCGAGATACGTTTCTACGGAAACGATAGGATTTCCTTTGGGGTTCCGAGTAGCTCTTTTCCGATGCATTATTCCTCCTTTACTGCATCCCTCGCTCCCTCACATTGACGAATTAACACACAATTTGCGTCCATATGAAATACTCTGGATTCCCTGCATTGTCCTTCTAAATCGAGATACGTTCCTACGGAAACAATAGGATTTTCTTTGGGGTTCCGAGTATCTCTTTTCCGATGCATTATTCCTCCTTCACTGCATCCCTCGCTCCCTCACATTGACGAATTAACACACAATTTGCGTCCATATGAAATACTCTGGATTCCCTGAATTGTCCTTCTAAATCGAGATACGTTACTACGGAACGAGAGGATTTTCTTTGGGGTTCCGAGTATCTCCTTTCCGATGCATTATTCCTCCTTTACTGCATCCCTCGCTCCCTCACATTGACGAATTAACACACAATTAGCGTCCATATGAAATACTCTGGATTCCCTGCATTGTCCTTCTAAATCGAGATACGTTTCTATGGAAACGATAGGATTTTCTTTGGGGTTCCGAGTATCTCTTTTCCGATGCATTATTCCTCCTTTACTGCATCCCTCGCTCCCCCACATTGACGAATTAACACACAATTTGCGTCCATATGAAATACTCTGGATTCCCTGCATTGTCCTTCTAAATCGAGATACGTTTCTACGGAAACAATAGGATTTTCGTTGGGGTACCGAGTATCTCTTTTCCGATGCATTATTCCTCCTTCACTGCATCCCTCGCTCCCTCACATTGACGAATTAACACTCAATTTGCGTCCATATGAAATACTCTGGATTCCCTGCATTGTCCATCTAAATCGAGATATGTTTCTACGGAAACAATAGGATTTTCTTTGGGGTTCCGAGTATCTCTTTTCCGATGCATTATTCCTCGTTCACTGCAACCCTCGCTCCCTCACATTGACGAATTAACACACAATTTGCGTCCATATGAAATACTCTGGATTCCCTGCATTGTCCTTCTAAATCGAGATACGTTTCTACGGAAACGAGAGGATTTTCTTTGGGGTTCCGAGTGTCTCCTTTCCGATGCATTATTCCTCCTTTACTGCATACCTCGCTCCGTCACATTGACAAATTAACACACAATTTGCGTCCATATGAAATTCTCTGTATTCCCTGCATTGTCCTTCTAAAACGGGATTCGTTTCTACGGAAACGATAGGATTTTCTTTGGGGTTCCGAGTATCTCCTTTCCGATGCATTATTCCTCCTTTACTGCATCCCTCGCTCCCTCACATTGACGAATTAACACACAATTTGCGTCCATATGAAATACTCAGGATTACCTGCATTGTCCTTCTAAATCGACATACGTTTCTATGGAAACGATAGGATTTTCATTGGGGTTCCGAGTATCTCTTTTCCGATGCATTATTCCTCCTTTACTGCATCCCTCGCTCCATCACATTGAAGAATTAACACACAATTTGCGTCCATATGAAATACTCTGGATTCCCTGCATTGTCCTTCTAAATCGAGATACGTTTCTACGGATAAGATAGGATTTTCTTTGGGGTTAAGAGTATCTCTTTTCCGATGCATTATTCCTCATTTACTGCATTCCTCGCTCCCTCACATTGACGAATTAACACACAATTTGTGTCCATATGAAATACTCTGGATTCCCTGCATTGTCCTTCTAAATCGAGATACGTTTCTACGGAAACGATAGGATTTTCTTTGGGGTTCCGAGTATCTCTTTTCCGATGCATTATTCCTCCTTTACTGCATCCCTCGCTCCCTCACATTGAAGAATTAACACACAATTTGCGTCTATATGAAATACTCTGGATTCCCTGCATTGTCCTTCTAAATCGAGACACGTTTCTACGGAAACGGTAGGATTTTCCTTGGGGTTCCGAGTATCTCTTTTCCGATGCATTATTCCTCCTTTACTGCATCCCTCGCTCCCTCACATTGACGAATTAACACACAATTTGCGTCCATATGAAATACTCTGGATTCCCTGCATTGTCCTTGTAAATTGAGATACGTTTCTACGGAAACGATAGGATTTTCTTTGGGGTTCCGAGTATCTCTTTTCCGATGCATTATTCCTCCTTCACTGCATCCCTCTCTCCCTCACATTGACGAATTAACACACAATTGGCGTCCATATGAAATACTCTGGATTCCCTGCATTGTCCTTCTAAATCGAGATACATTTCTTCGGAAACGAGAGGATTTTCTTTGGGGTTCCGAGTATCTCTTTTCCGATGCATTATTCCTCCTTTACTGCGTCCCTCGCTCCCTCACAATGACGAATTAACACACTATTTGCGTCCATATGAAATACTCTGGATTCCCTGCATTGTCCTTCTAAATCGAGATACGTTTCTACGGAAACGATAGGATTTTCTTTGGGGTTCCGAGTATCTCTTTTCCGATGCATTATTCCTCCTTTACTGCATCCCTCGCTCCCCCACATTGACGAATTAACACACAATTTGCGTCCATATGAAATACTCTGGATTCCCTGCATTGTCCTTCTAAATCGAGATACGTTTCTACGGAAACGATAGGATTTTCTTTGGGGTTCCGAGTATCTCTTTTCCGATGCATTATTCCTCCTTTACTGCATCCCTCGCTCCCTCACATTGACGAATTAGGACACAATTTGCGTCCATATGGAATACTCTGGATTCCCTGCATTGTCCTTCTAAATCGAGATACGTTTCTACGGAAACGATAGGATTTTCTTTGGGGTTCCGAGTATCTCTTTTCCGATGCATTATTCCCCCTTTACTGCATCCCTCGCTCCCTCACATTGACGAATTAACACACAATTTGCGTCCATATGAAATACTCTGGATTCCCTGCATTGTCCTTCTAAATCGAGATACGTTTCTACGGAAAAGATGGGATTTTCTTTGGGGTTCCGAGTATCTCTTTTCCGATGCATTATTCCTCCTTTACTGCATCCCTCGCTCCCTCACATTGACGCATTAACACACAATTTGCGTCCATATGAAATACTCTGGATTCCCTGCATTGTCCTTCTAAATCGAGATACGTTTCTACGGAAACGATAGGATTTCCTTTGGGGTTCCGAGTAGCTCTTTTCCGATGCATTATTCCTCCTTTACTGCATCCCTCGCTCCCTCACATTGACGAATTAACACACAATTTGCGTCCATATGAAATACTCTGGATTCCCTGCATTGTCCTTCTAAATCGAGATACGTTCCTACGGAAACGATAGGATTTTCTTTGGGGTTCCGAGTATCTCTTTTCCGATGCATTATTCCTCCTTCACTGCATCCCTCGCTCCCTCACATTGACGAATTAACACACAATTTGCGTCCATATGAAATACTCTGGATTCCCTGAATTGTCCTTCTAAATCGAGATACGTTACTACGGAACGAGAGGATTTTCTTTGGGGTTCCGAGTATCTCCTTTCCGATGCATTATTCCTCCTTTACTGCATCCCTCGCTCCCTCACATTGACGAATTAACACACAATTTGCGTCCATATGAAATACTCTGGATTCCCTGCATTGTCCTTCTAAATCGAGATACGTTTCTATGGAAACGATAGGATTTTCTTTGGGGTTCCGAGTATCTCTTTTCCGATGCATTATTCCTCCTTTACTGCATCCCTCGCTCCCTCACATTGACGAATTAACACACAATTTGCGTCCATATGAAATACTCTGGATTCCCTGCATTGTCCTTCTAAATCGAGATACGTTTCTATGGAAGCGATAGGATTTTCTTTGGGGTTCCGAGTTTATCTTTTCCGATGCATTATTCCTCCTTTACTGCATCCCTCGCTCCCTCACATTGACGAATTAACACACAAATTACGTCCATATGAAATACTCTGGGTTCCCTGCATTGTCCTTCTAAATCGGGATTCGTTTCTACGGAAACGATAGGATTTTCTTTGGGGTTCCGAGTATCTCTTTTCCGATGCATTATTCCTCCTTTACTGCATCCCTCGCTCCCTCACATTGACGAATCAACACACAATTTGCGTCCATATGAAATACTCTGGATTCCCTGCATTGTCTTTCTAAATCGAGATTCGTTTCTACGGAAACGATAGGATTTTCTTTGGGGTTCCGAGTATCTCTTTTCCGATGCATTATTCCTCCTTTACTGCATCCCTCGCTCCCTCACATTGACGAATTAGCACACAATTTGCGTCCATATGAAATACTCTGGATTCCCTGCATTGTCCTTCTAAATCGAGATACGTTTCTACGGAAACGATAGGATTTTCTTAGGGGATCCGAGTATCTCTTTTCCGATGCATTATTCCTCCTTTACTGCATCCCTCGCTCCCCCACATTGACGAATTAACACACAATTTGCGTCCATATGAAATACTCTGGATTCCCTGCATTGTCCTTCTAAATCGAGATACGTTTCTACGGAAACAATAGGATTTTCGTTGGGGTACCGAGTATCTCTTTTCCGATGCATTATTCCTCCTTCACTGCATCCCTCGCTCCCTCACATTGACGAATTAACACTCAATTTGCGTCCATATGAAATACTCTGGATTCCCTGCATTGTCCATCTAAATCGAGATATGTTTCTACGGAAACAATAGGATTTTCTTTGGGGTTCCGAGTATCTCTTTTCCGATGCATTATTCCTCCTTCACTGCAACCCTCGCTCCCTCACATTGACGAATTAACACACAATTTGCGTCCATATGAAATACTCTGGATTCCCTGCATTGTCCTTCTAAATCGAGATACGTTTCTACGGAAACGAGAGGATTTTCTTTGGGGTTCCAAGTGTCTCCTTTCCGATGCATTATTCCTCCTTTACTGCATACCTCGCTCCGTCACATTGACAAATTAACACACAATTTGCGTCCATATGAAATTCTCTGTATTCCCTGCATTGTCCTTCTAAAACGGGATTCGTTTCTACGGAAACGATAGGATTTTCTTTGGGGTTCCGAGTATCTCCTTTCCGATGCATTATTCCTCCTTTACTGCATCCCTCGCTCCCTCACATTGACGAATTAACACACAATTTGCGTCCATATGAAATACTCAGGATTACCTGCATTGTCCTTCTAAATCGACATACGTTTCTATGGAAACGATAGGATTTTCATTGGGGTTCCGAGTATCTCTTTTCCGATGCATTATTCCTCCTTTACTGCATCCCTCGCTCCATCACATTGAAGAATTAACACACAATTTGCGTCCATATGAAATACTCTGGATTCCCTGCATTGTCCTTCTAAATCGAGATACGTTTCTACGGATAAGATAGGATTTTCTTTGGGGTTAAGAGTATCTCTTTTCCGATGCATTATTCCTCATTTACTGCATTCCTCGCTCCCTCACATTGACGAATTAACACACAATTTGTGTCCATATGAAATACTCTGGATTCCCTGCATTGTCCTTCTAAATCGAGATACGTTTCTACGGAAACGATAGGATTTTCTTTGGGGTTCCGAGTATCTCTTTTCCGATGCATTATTCCTCCTTTACTGCATCCCTCGCTCCCTCACATTGAAGAATTAACACACAATTTGCGTCTATATGAAATACTCTGGATTCCCTGCATTGTCCTTCTAAATCGAGACACGTTTCTACGGAAACGGTAGGATTTTCCTTGGGGTTCCGAGTATCTCTTTTCCGATGCATTATTCCTCCTTTACTGCATCCCTCGCTCCCTCACATTGACGAATTAACACACAATTTGCGTCCATATGAAATACTCTGGATTCCCTGCATTGTCCTTGTAAATTGAGATACGTTTCTACGGAAACGATAGGATTTTCTTTGGGGTTCCGAGTATCTCTTTTCCGATGCATTATTCCTCCTTCACTGCATCCCTCTCTCCCTCACATTGACGAATTAACACACAATTGGCGTCCATATGAAATACTCTGGATTCCCTGCATTGTCCTTCTAAATCGAGATACATTTCTTCGGAAACGAGAGGATTTTCTTTGGGGTTCCGAGTATCTCTTTTCCGATGCATTATTCCTCCTTTACTGCGTCCCTCGCTCCCTCACAATGACGAATTAACACACAATTTGCGTCCATATGAAATACTCTGGATTCCCTGCATTGTCCTTCTAAATCGAGATACGTTTCTATGGAAACGATAGGATTTTCTTTGGGGTTCCGAGTATCTCTTTTCCGATGCATTATTCCTCCTTTACTGCATCCCTCGCTCCCTCACATTGACGAATTAACACACAAATTGCGTCCATATGAAATACTCTGGGTTCCCTGCATTGTCCTTCTAAATCGGGATTCGTTTCTACGGAAACGATAGGATTTTCTTTGGGGTTCCGAGTATCTCTTTTACGATGCATTATTCCTCCTTTACTGCATCCCTCACTCCCTCACATTGACGAATTAACACACAATTTGCGTCCATATGAAATACTCTGGATTCCCTGCATTGTCCTTCTAAATCGAGATACGTTTCTCCGGAAACGGTAGGATTTTCTGTGGGTTCCAAGTATCTCTTTTCCGAAACATTATTCCTCCTTTACTGCATCCCTCGCTCCCTCACACTGACCAATTAACACACAACTTGCGTCCATATGAAATATTCTGGATTCCCTGCATTGTCCTTCTAAATCGAGATATGTTTCAACGGAAACGATAGGATTTTCTTTGGGGTTCCGAGTATCTCTTTTCTGATGCATTATTCCTCCTTTACTGCATACCTCGCTCCCTCACATTGACAAATTAACACACAATTAGCGTCCATATAAAATTCTCTGGATTCCCTGCATTGTCCTTCTAAATCGGGATTCGTTTCTACGGAAACGATAGGATTTTCTTTGGGGTTCCGAGTATCTCTTTTCCGATGCATTATTCCTCCTTTACTGCATCCCTCGCTCCCTCACATTGACGAATTAACACACAATTTGCGTCCATATGAAATACTCTGGATTCCCTGCATTGTCCTTCTAAATCGAGATACGTTTCTATGGAAACGATAGGATTTTCTTTGGGGTTCCGAGTATCTCTTTACCGATGCATTCTTCCTCCTTTACTGCATCCATCGCTCCCTCACATTGACGAATTAACACACAATTTGCATCCTTATGAAATACTCTGGATTCCCTGCAGTATCCTTCTAAATCGAGATACGTTTCTACGGAAACGAAAGGATTTTCTTTGGGGTTCCGAGTATCTCTTTTCCGTTGCATTATTCCTCCCTTACTGCATCCCTCGCTCCCTCACATTGACGAATTAACACACAATTTTCGTCCATATGAAATACTCTGGATTCCTTGCATTGTCCTTCTAAATCGAGATACGTTTCTACGGAAACGATAGGATTTTCTTTGGGGTTCCGAGTATCTCTTTTCCGATGCATTATTCCTCCTTCACTGCATCCCTCGCTCCCTCACATTGCCGAATTAACACACAATTTGCGTCCATATGAAATACTCTGGGTTCCCTGCATTATCTTTCTAAAGCGAGATACGTTTCTAGGGAAACGATAGGATTTTCTTTTGGGAGTCGAGTATCTCTTTTCCGATGCATTATACCTCCTTTACTGCATCTCTCGCTCCCTCACATTGACGAATTAACACACAATTTGCGTCCATATGATATACTCTGGATTCCCTGCATTGTCCTTCTAAATCGAGATCCGTTTCTACAGAAACGATAGGATTTTCTTTGGGGTTCCGTGTATCGCTTATCCTATGCATTATTCCTCCTTTACTGCAATTCTCGCTCGCTCACATTGACGAATTAACACACAATTTGCGTCCATATGGAATACTCTGGATTCCCTGCATTGTCCTTCTAAATCGAGATACGTTTCTATGGAAACGATAGGATTTTCTTTGGGGTTCCCAGTATCTCTTTTCCGATGCATTATTCCCCCTTTACTGCATCCCTCGCTCCCTCACATTGACGAATTAACACACAATTTGCGTCCATATGAAATACTCTGGATTCCCTGCATTGTCCTTCTAAATCGATATACGTTTCTACGGAAAAGATGGGATTTTCTTTGGGGTTCCGAGTATCTCTTTTCCGATGCATTATTCCTCCTTTACTGCATCCCTCGCTCCCTCACATTGATGCATTAACACACAATTTGCGTCCATATGAAATACTCTGGATTCCCTGCATTGTCCTTCTAAATCGAGATACGTTTCTACGGAACGAGAGGATTTTCTTTAGGGTTCCGAGTATCTCCTTTCCGATGCATTATTCCTCCTTTACTGCATCCCTCGCTCCCTCACATTGACGAATTAACACACAATTTTCGTCCATATGAAATACCCTGGATTCCTTGCATTGTCCTTCTAAATCGAGATACGTTTCTACGGAAACGATAGGATTTTCTTTGGGGTTCCGAGTATCTCTTTTCCGATGCATTATTCCTCCTTTACTGCATCCCTCGCTCCCTCACATTGCCGAATTAACACACAATTTGCGTCCATATGAAATACTCTGGATTCCCTGCATTGTCCTTCTAAATCGAGATACGTTTCTATGGAAGCGATAGGATTTTCTTTGGGGTTCCGAGTTTATCTTTTCCGATGCATTATTCCTCCTTTACTGCATCCCTCGCTCCCTCACATTGACGAATTAACACACAAATTACGTCCATATGAAATACTCTGGGTTCCCTGCATTGTCCTTCTAAATCGGGATTCGTTTCTACGGAAACGATAGGATTTTCTTTGGGGTTCCGAGTATCTCTTTTCCGATGCATTATTCCTCCTTTACTGCATCCCTCGCTCCCTCACATTGACGAATCAACACACAATTTGCGTCCATATGAAATACTCTGGATTCCTTGCATTGTCTTTCTAAATCGAGATACGTTTCTACGGAAACGATAGGATTTTCTTTGGGGTTCCGAGTATCTCTTTTCCGATGCATTATTCCTCCTTTACTGCATCCCTCGCTCCCTCACATTGACGAATTAGCACACAATTTGCGTCCATATGAAATACTCTGGATTCCCTGCATTGTCCTTCTAAATCGAGATACGTTTCTACGGAAACGATAGGATTTTCTTTGGGGATCCGAGTATCTCTTTTCCGATGCATTATTCCTCCTTTACTGCATCCCTCGCTCCCCCACATTGACGAATTAACACACAATTTGCGTCCATATGAAATACTCTGGATTCCCTGCATTGTCCTTCTAAATCGAGATACGTTTCTACGGAAACAATAGGATTTTCTTTGGGGTTCCGCGTATCTCTTTTCCGATGCATTATTCCTCCTTCACTGCATCCCTCGCTCCCTCACATTGACGAATTAACACACAATTTGCGTCCATATGAAATACTCTGGATTCCCTGCATTGTCCTTCTAAATCGAGATACGTTTCTACGGAACGAGAGGATTTTCTTTGGGGTTCCGAGTATCTCCTTTCCGATGCATTATTCCTCCTTTACTGCATCCCTCGCTCCCTCACATTGACGAATTAACACACAATTTGCGTCCATATGAAATACTCTGGATTCCCTGCATTGTCCTTCTAAATCGAGATACGTTTCTATGGAAACGAGAGGATTTTCTTTGGGGTTCCGAGTATCTCTTTTCCGATGCATTATTCCTCCTTCACTGCAACCCTCGCTCCCTCACATTGACGAATTAACACACAATTTGCGTCCATATGAAATACTCTGGATTCCCTGCATTGTCCTTCTAAATCGAGATACGTTTCTACGGAAACGATAGGATTTTCTTTGGGGATCCGAGTATCTCTTTTCCGATGCATTATTCCTCCTTTACTGCATCCCTCGCTCCCCCACATTGACGAATTAACACACAATTTGCGTCCATATGAAATACTCTGGATTCCCTGCATTGTCCTTCTAAATCGAGATACGTTTCTACGGAAACAATAGGATTTTCTTTGGGGTTCCGAGTATCTCTTTTCCGATGCATTATTCCTCCTTCACTGCATCCCTCGCTCCCTCACATTGACGAATTAACACACAATTTGCGTCCATATGAAATACTCTGGATTCCCTGCATTGTCCTTCTAAATCGAGATACGTTTCTACGGAACGAGAGGATTTTCTTTGGGGTTCCGAGTATCTCCTATCCGATGCATTATTCCTCCTTTACTGCATCCCTCGCTCCCTCACATTGACGAATTAACACACAATTTGCGTCCATATGAAATACTCTGGATTCCCTGCATTGTCCTTCTAAATCGAGATACGTTTCTATGGAAACGAGAGGATTTTCTTTGGGGTTCCGAGTATCTCTTTTCCGATGCATTATTCCTCCTTCACTGCAACCCTCGCTCCCTCACATTGACGAATTAACACACAATTTGCGTCCATATGAAATACTCTGGATTCCCTGCATTGTCCTTCTACATCGAGATACGTTTCTACGGAAACGAGAGGATTTTCTTTGGGGTTCCGAGTGTCTCCTTTCCGATGCATTATTCCTCCTTTACTGCATACCTCGCTCCGTCACATTGACAAATTAACACACAATTTGCGTCCATATGAAATTCTCTGTATTCCCTGCATTGTCCTTCTAAGTCGGGATTCGTTTCTACGGAAACGATAGGATTTTCTTTGGGGTTCCGAGTATCTCCATTCCGATGCATTATTCCTCCTTTACTGCATCCCTCGCTCCCTCACATTGACGAATTAACACACAATTAGCGTCCATATGAAATACTCTGGATTACCTGCAATGTCCTTCTAAATCGACATACATTTCTATGGAAACGATAGGATTTTCATTGGGGTTCCGAGTATCTCTTTTCCGATGCATTATTAGTCCTTTACTGCATCCCTCGCTCCATCACATTGAAGAATTAACACACAATTTGCGTCCATATGAAATACTCTGGATTCCCTGCATTGTCCTTCTAAATCGAGATACGTTTCTACGGATAAGATAGGATTTTCTTTAGGGTTAAGAGTATCTCTTTTCCGATGCATTATTCCTCATTTACTGCATTCCTCGCTCCCTCACATTGACGAATTAACACACAATTTGTGTCCATATGAAATACTCTGGATTCCCTGCATTGTCCTTCTAAATCGAGATACGTTTCTACGGAAACGATAGGATTTTCTTTGGGGTTCCGAGTATCTCTTTTCCGATGCATTATTCCTCCTTTACTGCATCCCTCGCTCCCTCACATTGAAGAATTAACACACAATTTGCGTCTATATGAAATACTCTGGATTCCCTGCATTGTCCTTCTAAATCGAGACACGTTTCTACGGAAACGGTAGGATTTTCCTTGGGGTTCCGAGTATCTCTTTTCCGATGCATTATTCCTCCTTTACTGCATCCCTCGCTCCCTCACATTGACGAATTCACACACAATTTGCGTCCATATGAAATACTCTGGATTCCCTGCATTGTCCTTGTTAATTGAGATACGTTTCTACGGAAACGATAGGATTTTCTTTGGGGTTCCGAGTATCTCTTTTCCGATGCATTATTCCTCCTTCACTGCATCCCTCTCTCCCTCACATTGACGAATTAACACACAATTGGCGTCCATATGAAATACTCTGGATTCCCTGCATTGTCCCTCTAAATCGAGATACATTTCTACGGAAACGAGAGGATTTTCTTTGGGGTTCCGAGTATCTCTTTTCCGATGCATTATTCCTCCTTTACTGCATCCCTCTCTCCCTCACATTGACGAATTAACACACAATTTGCGTCCATATGAAATACTCTGGATTCCCTGCATTGTCCTTCTAAATCGAGATACGTTTCTACGGAAACGATAGGATTTTCTTTGGGGTTCCGAGTATCTCTTTTCCGATGCATTATTCCTCCTTTACTGCATCCCTGGCTCCCTCACAATGACGAATTAACACACAATTTGCGTCCATATGAAATACTCTGGATTCCCTGCATTGTCCTTCTAAATCGAGATACGTTTCTATGGAAACGATAGGATTTTCTTTGGGGTTCCGAGTATCTCTTTTCCGATGCATTATTCCTCCTTTACTGCATCCCTCGCTCCCTCACATTGACGAATTAACACACAAATTGCGTCCATATGAAATACTCTGGGTTCCCTGCATTGTCCTTCTAAATCGGGATTCGTTTCTACGGAAACAATAGGATTTTCTTTGGGGTTCCGAGTATCTCTTTTCCGATGCATTATTCCTCCTTTACTGCATCCCTCGCTCCTTCACATTGACGAATTAACACACAATTTGCGTCCATATGAAATACTCTGGATTCCCTGCATTGTCCTTCTAAATCGAGATACGTTTCTACGGAAACGGTAGGATTTTCTGTGGGTTCCAAGTATCTCTTTTCCGAAACATTATTCCTCCTTTACTGCATCCCTCGCTCCCTCACACTGACCAATTAACACACAATTTGCGTCCATATGAAATACTCTGATTTCCCTGCATTGTCCTTCTAAATCGAGATATGTTTCAACGGAAACGATAGGATTTTCTTTGGGGTTCCGAGTATCTCTTTTCCGATGCATTATTCCTCCTTTACTGCATCCCTCGCTCCCTCACATTGACGAATTAACACACAATTTGCGTCCATATGAAATACTCTGGATTCCCTGGATTGTCCTTCTAAATCGAGATACGTTTCTATGGAAACGAGAGGATTTTCTTTGGGGTTCCGAGTATCTCTTTTCCGATGCATTCTTCCTCCTTTACTGCATCCATCGCTCCCTCACATTGACGAATTAACACACAATTTGCGTCCATAGGAAATACTCTTGATTCCCTGCATTGTCCTTCTAAATCGAGTTACGTTTCTACGGAAACGATAGGATTTTCTTTGGGGTTCCGAGTATCTCTTTTCCGATGCATTATTCCTCCTTTACTGCATCCCTCGCTCCCTCACATTGACGAATTAACACACAATTTGCGTCCTTATGAAATACTCTGGATTCCCTGCAGTATCCTTCTAAATCGACATACGTTTCTACGGAAACGAAAGGATTTTCTTTGGGGTTCCGAGTATCTCTTTTCCGATGCATTATTCCTCCTTTACTGCATCCCTCGCTCCCTCACATTGCCGAATTAACACACAATTTGCGTCCATATGAAATACTCTGGGTTCCCTGCATTATCTTTCTAAAGCGAGATACGTTTCTACGGAAACGATAGGATTTTCTTTTGGGAGTCGAGTATCTCTTTTCCGATGCATTATACCTCCTTTACTGCATCTCTCGCTCCCTCACATTGACGAATTAACACACAATTTGCGTCCATATGATATACTCTGGATTCCCTGCATTGTCCTTCTAAATCGAGATACGTTTCTACAGAAACGATAGGATTTTCTTTGGGGTTCTGTGTATCGCTTATCCGATGCATTATTCCTCCTTTACTGCATTTCTCGCTCCCTCACATTGACGAATTAACACACAATTTGCGTCCATATGGAATACTCTGGATTCCCTGCATTGTCGTTCTAAATCGAGATACGTTTCTATGGAAACGATAGGATTTTCTTTGGGGTTCCCAGTATCTCTTTTCCGTTGCATTATTCCCCCTTTACTGCATCCCTCGCTCCCTCACATTGACGAATTAACACACAATTTGCGTCCATATGAAATACTCTGGATTCCCTGCATTGTCCTTCTAAATCGAGATACGTTTCTACGGAAAAGATGGGATTTTCTTTGGGGTTCCGAGTATCTCTTTTCCGATGCATTATTCCTCCTTTACTGCATCCCTCGCTCCCTCACATTGATGCATTAACACACAATTTGCGTCCATATGAAATACTCTGGATTCCCTGCATTGTCCTTCTATATCGAGATACGTTTCTACGGAACGAGAGGATTTTCTTTAGGGTTCCGAGTATCTCCTTTCCGATGCATTATTCCTCCTTTACTGCATCCCTCGCTCCCTCACATTGACGAATTAACACACAATTTGCGTCCATATGAAATACTCTGGATTCCCTGCAGTGTCCTTCTAAATCGAGATACGTTTCTACGGAAACGAAAGGATTTTCTATGGGGTTCCGAGTATCTCTTTTCCGTTGCATTATTCCTCCTTTACTGCATCCCTCGCTCCCTCACATTGACGAATTAACACACAATTTTCGTCCATATGAAATACTCTGGATTCCTTGCATTATCCTTCTAAATCGAGATACGTTTCTACGGAAACGATAGGATTTTCTTTGGGGTTCCGAGTATCTCTTTTCCGATGCATTATTCCTCCTTTACTGCATCCCTCGCTCCCTCACATTGCCGAATTAACACACAATTTGCGTCCATATGAAATACTCTGGGTTCCCTGCATTATCTTTCTAAAGCGAGATACGTTTCTACGGAAACGATAGGATTTTCTTTTGGGAGTCGAGTATCTCTTTTCCGATGCATTATACCTCCTTTACTGCATCTCTCGCTCCCTCACATTGACGAATTAACACACAATTTGCGTCCATATGATATACTCTGGGTCCCTGCATTGTCCTTCTAAATCGAGATACGTTTCTACAGAAACGATAGGATTTTCTTTGGGGTTCCGTGTATCGCTTATCCGATGCATTATTCCTCCTTTACTGCATTTCTCGCTCCCTCACATTGACGAATTAACACACAATTTGCGTCCATATGGAATACTCTGGATTCCCTGCATTGTCCTTCTAAATCGAGATACGTTTCTACGGAAACGAGAGGATTTTCTTTGGGGTTCCGAGTATCTCTTTTCCGATGCATTATTCCCCCTTTACTGCATCCCTCGCTCCCTCACATTGACGAATTAACACACAATTTGCGTCCATATGAAATACTCTGGATTCCCTGCATTGTCCTTCTAAATCGAGATACGTTTCTACGGAAAAGATGGGATTTTCTTTGGGGTTCCGAGTATCTCTTTTCCGATGCATTATTCCTCCTTTACTGCATCCCTCGCTCCCTCACATTGATGCATTAACACACAATTTGCGTCCATATGAAATACTCTGGATTCCCTGCATTGTCCTTCTAAATCGAGATACGTTTCTACGGAACGAGAGGATTTTCTTTAGGGTTCCGAGTATCTCCTTTCCGATGCATTATTCCTCCTTTACTGCATCCCTCGCTCCCTCACATTGACGAATTAACACACAATTTGCGTCCATATGAAATACTCTGGATTCCCTGCAGTGTCCTTCTAAATCGAGATACGTTTCTACGGAAACGATAGGATTTTCTTTGGGGTTCCGAGTATCTCTTTTCCGATGCATTATTCCTCCTTTACTGCATCCCTCGCTCCCTCACATTGCCGAATTAACACACAATTTGCGTCCATATGAAATACTCTGGGTTCCCTGCATTATCTTTCTAAAGCGAGATACGTTTCTACAGAAACGATAGGATTTTCTTTTGGGAGTCGAGTATCTCTTCTCCGATGCATTATACCTCCTTTACTGCATCTCTCGCTCCCTCACATTGACGAATTAACACACAATTTTCGTCCATATGATATACTCTGGAATCCCTGCATTGTCCTTCTAAATCGAGATACGTTTCTACAGAAACGATAGGATTTTCTTTGGGGTTCCGTGTATCGCTTATCCGATGCATTATTCCTCCTTTACTGCATTTCTCGCTCCCTCACATTGACGAATTAACACACAATTTGCGTCCATATGGAATACTCTGGATTCCCTGCATTGTCCTTCTAAATCGAGATACGTTTCTACGGAAACGATAGGATTTTCTTTGGGGATCCGAGTATCTCTTTTCCGATGCATTATTCCCCCTTTACTGCATCCTCGCTCCCTCACATTGACGAATTAACACACAATTTGCGTCCATATGAAATACTCTGGATTCCCTGCATTGTCCTTCTAAATCGAGATACGTTTCTACGGAAAAGATGGGATTTTCTTTGGGGTTCCGAGTATCTCTTTTCCGATGCATTATTCCTCCTTTACTGCATCCCTCGCTCCCTCACATTGACGCATTAACACACAATTTGCGTCCATATGAAATACTCTGGATTCCCTGCATTGTCCTTCTAAATCGAGATACGTTTCTACGGAAACGATAGGATTTTCTTTGGGGTTCCGAGTAGCTCTTTTCCGATGCATTATTCCTCCTTTACTGCATCCCTCGCTCCCTCACATTGACGAATTAACACACAATCTGCGTCCATATGAAATACTCTGGATTCCCTGCATTGTCCTTCTAAATCGAGATACGTTTCTACGGAAACGATAGGATTTTCTTTGGGGTTCCGAGTATCTCTTTTCCGATGCATTATTCCTCCTTCACTGCATCCCTCGCTCCCTCACATTGACGAATTAACACACAATTTGCGTCCATATGAAATACTCTGGATTCCCTGCATTGTACTTCTAAATCGAGATACGTTTCTCTGGAAGCGATAGGATCTTCTTTGGGGTTCCGAGTTTCTCTTTTCCGATGCATTATTCCTCCTTTACTGCATCCCTCGCTCCCTCACATTGACGAATTAACACACAAATTACGTCCATATGAAATACTCTGGGTTCCCTGCATTGTCCTTCCAAATCGGGATTCGTTTCTACGGAAACGATAGGATTTTCTTTGGGGTTCCGAGTATCTCTTTTCCGATGCATTATTCCTCCTTTACTGCATCCCTCGCTCCCTCACATTGACGAATCAACACACAATTTGCGTCCATATGAAATACTCTGGATTCCCTGCATTCTCCTTCTAAATCGAGATACGTTTCTACGGAAACGATAGGATTTTCTTTGGGGTTCCGAGTACCTCTTTTCCGATGCATTATTCCTCCTTTACTGCATCCCTCGCTCCCTCACATTGACGAATTTGCACACAATTTGCGTCCATATGAAATACTCTGGATTCCCTGCATTGTCCTTCTAAATCGAGATACGTTTCTACGGATAAGATAGGATTTTCTTTGGGGTTAAGAGTATCTCTTTTCCGATGCATTATTCCTCATTTACTGCATTCCTCGCTCCCTCACATTGACGAATTAACACACAATTTGTGTCCATATGAAATACTCTGGATTCCCTGCATTGTCCTTCTAAATCGAGATACGTTTCTACGGAAACGATAGGATTTTCTTTGGGGTTCCGAGTATCTCTTTTCCGATGCATTATTCCTCCTTTACTGCATCCCTCGCTCCCTCACATTGAAGAATTAACACACAATTTGCGTCTATATGAAATACTCTGGATTCCCTGCATTGTCCTTCTAAATCGAGACACGTTTCTACGGAAATGGTAGGATTTTCCTTGGGGTTCCGAGTATCTCTTTTCCGATGCATTATTCCTCCTTTACTGCATCCCTCGCTCCCTCACATTGACGAATTAACACACAATGTGCGTCCATATGAAATACTCTGGATTCCCTGCATTGTCCTTGTAAATTGAGATACGTTTCTACGGAAACGATAGGATTTTCTTTGGGGTTCCGAGTATCTCTTTTCCGATGCATTATTCCTGCTTCACTGCATCCCTCTCTCCCTCACATTGACGAATTAACACACAATTGGCGTCCATATGAAATACTCTGGATTCCCTGCATTGTCCTTCTAAATCGAGATACGTTTCTACGGAAACGAGAGGATTTTCTTTGGGGTTCCGAGTATCTCTTTTCCGATGCATTATTCCTCCTTTACTGCATCCCTCTCACCCTCACATTGACGAATTAACGCACAATTTGCGTCCATATGAAATACTCTGGATTCCCTGCATTGTCCTTCTAAATCGAGATACGTTTCTACGGAAACGATAGGATTTTCTGTGGGTTCCAAGTATCTCTTTTCCGAAACATTATTCCTCCTTTACTGCATCCCTCGCTCCCTCACATTGACCAATTAACACACAATTTGCGTCCATATGAAATACTCTGGATTCCCTGCATTGTCCTTCTAAATCGAGATATGTTTCAACGGAAACGATAGGATTTTCTTTGGGGTTCCGAGTATCTCTTTTCTGATGCATTATTCCTCCTTTACTGCATACCTCGCTCCCTCACATTGACAAATTAACACACAATTTGCGTCCATATGAAATTCTCTGGATTCCCTGCATTGTCCTTCTAAATCGGGATTCGTTTCTACGGAAACGATAGGATTTTCTTTGGGGTTCCGAGTATCTCTTTTCCGATGCATTATTCCTCCTTTACTGCATCCCTCGCTCCCTCACATTGACGAATTAACACACAATTTGCATCCATATGAAATACTCTGGATTACCTGGATTGTCCTTCTAAATCGAGATACGTTTCTATGGAAACGAGAGTATTTTCTTTGGGGTTCCGAGTATCTCTTTTCCGATGCATTATTCCTCCTTTACTGCATCCATCGCTCCCTCACATTGACGAATTAACACACAATTTGCGTCCATATGAAATACTCTGGATTCCCTGCATTGTCCTTCTAAATCGAGATACGTTTCTATGGAAACAGTAGGATTTCCTTTGGGGTTCCGAGTATCTCTTTCCCGATGCATTATTCCTCCTTTACTGCATCCCTCGCTCCATCACATTGGAGAATTATCACACAATTTGCGTCCATATGAAATACTCTGGATTCCCGGCATTGTCCTTCTAAATCGAGCTACGTTTCTACGGATAAGATAGGATTTTCTTTGGGGTTAAGAGTATCTCTTTTCCGATGCATTATTCCTCCTTTACTGCATTCCTCGCTCCCCCACATTGACGAATTAACACACAATTTGTGTCCATATGAAATACTCTGGATTCCCTGCATTGTCCTTCTAAATCGAGATACGTTTCTACGGAAACGATAGGACTTTCTTTGGGGTTCCGAGTATCTCTTTTCCGATGCATTATTCCTCCTTTACTGCATCCCTCGCTCCCTCACATTGAAGAATTAACACACAGTTTGCGTCTATATGAAATACACTGGATTCCCTGCATTGTCCTTCTAAATCGAGACACGTTTCTACGGAAACGGTAGGATTTTCCTTGGGGTTCCGAGTATCTTTTTTCCGATGCATTATTCCTCCTTTACTGCATCCCTCGCTCCCTCACATTGACGAATTAACACACAATTTGCGTCCATATGAAATACTCTGGATTCCCTGCTTTGTCCTTGTAAATTGAGATACGTTTCTACGGAAACGATAGGATTTTCTTTGGGGTTCCGAGTATCTCTTTTCCGATGCATTATTCCTCCTTCACTGCATCCCTCTCTCCCTCACATTGACGAATTAACACACAATTGGCGTCCATATGAAGTACTCTGGATTCCCTGCATTGTCCTTCTAAATCGAGATACGTTTCTACGGAAACGAGAGGATTTTCTTTGGGGTTCCGAGTATCTCTTTTCCGATGCATTATTCCTCCTTTACTGCATCCCTCTCTCCCTCACATTGACGAATTAACACACAATTTGCGTCCATATGAAATACTCTGGATTCCCTGCATTGTCCTTCTAAATCGAGATACGTTTCTTCGGAAACGATAGGATTTTCTTTGGGGTTCCGAGTATCTCTTTTCCGATGCATTATTCCTCCTTTACTGCATCCCTCGCTCCCTCACAATGACGAATTAACACACAATTTGCGTCCATATGAAATACTCTGGATTCCCTGCATTGTCCTTCTAAATCGAGATACGTTTCTATGGAAACGATAGGATTTTCTTTGGGGTTCCGAGTATCTCTTTTCCGATGCATTATTCCTCCTTTACTCCATCCCTCGCTCCCTCACATTGACGAATTAACACACAAATTGCGTCCATATGAAATACTCTGGGTTCCCTGCATTGTCCTTCTAAATCGGGATTCGTTTCTACGGAAACGATAGGATTTTCTTTGGGGTTCCGAGTATCTCTTTCCGATGCATTATTCCTCCATTACTGCATCCCTCGCTCCCTCACATTGAAGAATTAACACACAATTTGCGTCCATATGAAATACTCTGGATTCCCTGCATTGTCCTTCTAAATCGAGATACGTTTCTACGGAAACGATAGAACTTTCTTTGGGGTTCCGAGTATCTCTTTTCCGATGCATTATTCCTCCTTCACTGCATTCCTCGCTCTCTCACATTGAAGAATTAACACACAATTTGCGTCTATATGAAATACTCTGGATTCCCTGCATTGTCCTTCTAAATCGAGACACGTTTCTACGGAAACGGTAGGATTTTCCTTGGGGTTCCGAGTATCTCTTTTCCGATGCATTATTCCTCCTTTACTGCATCCCTCGCTCCCTCACATTGACGAATTAACACACAATTTGCGTCCATATGAAATACTCTGGATTCCCTGCATTGTCCTTGTCAATTGAGATACGTTTCTACGGAAACGATAGGATTTTCTTTGGGGTTCCGAGTATCTCTTTTCCGATGCATTATTCCTCCTTCACTGCATCCCTCTCTCCCTCAAATTGACGAATTAACACACAATTGGCGTCCATATGAAGTACTCTGGATTCCCTGCATTGTCCTTCTAAATCGAGATACGTTTCTACGGAAACGAGAGGATTTTCTTTGGGGTTCCGAGTATCTCTTTTCCGATGCATTATTCCTCCTTTACTGCATCCCTCTCTCCCTCACATTGACGAATTAACACACAATTTGCGTCCATATGAAATACTCTGGATTCCCTGCATTGTCCTTCTAAATCGAGATACGTTTCTTCGGAAACGATAGGATTTTCTTTGGGGTTCCGAGTATCTCTTTTCCGATGCATTATTCCTCCTTTACTGCATCCCTCGCTCCCTCACAATGACGAATTAACACACAATTTGCGTCCATATGAAATACTCTGGATTCCCTGCATTGTCCTTCTAAATCGAGATACGTTTCTATGGAAACGATAGGATTTTCTTTGGGGTTCCGAGTATCTCTTTTCCGATGCATTATTCCTCCTTTACTCCATCCCTCGCTCCCTCAGATTGACGAATTAACACACAAATTGCGTCCATATGAAATACTCTGGGTTCCCTGCATTGTCCTTCTAAATCGGGATTCGTTTCTACGGAAACGATAGGATTTTCTTTGGGGTTCCGAGTATCTCTTTCCGATGCATTATTCCTCCATTACTGCATCCCTCGCTCCTTCACATTGAAGAATTAACACACAATTTGCGTCCATATGAAATACTCTGGATTCCCTGCATTGTCCTTCTAAATCGAGATACGTTTCTACGGAAACGATAGGACTTTCTTTGGGGTTCCGAGTATCTCTTTTCCGATGCATTATTCCTCCTTTACTGCATACCTCGCTCTCTCACATTGAAGAATTAACACACAATTTGCGTCTATATGAAATACTCTGGATTCCCTGCATTGTCCTTCTAAATCGAGACACGTTTCTACGGAAACGGTAGGATTTTCCTTGGGGTTCCGAGTATCTCTTTTCCGATGCATTGTTCCTCCTTTACTGCATTCCTCGCTCCCACACATTGACGAATTAACACACAATTTGCGTCCATATGAAATACTCTGGATTCCCTGCATTGTCCTTGTAAATTGAGATACGTTTCTACGGAAACGATAGGATTTTCTTTGGGGTTCCGAGTATCTCTTTTCCGATGCATTATTCCTCCTTCACTGCATCCCTCTCTCCCTCACATTGACGAATTAACACACAATTGGCGTCCATATGAAATACTCTGGGTTCCCTGCATTGTCCTTCTAAATCGAGATACGTTTCTACGGAAACGAGAGGATTTTCTTTGGGGTTCCGAGTATCTCTTTTCCGATGCATTATTCCTCCTTTACTGCATCCCTCTCTCCCTCACATTGACGAATTAACACACAATTTGCGTCCATATGAAATACTCTGGATTCCCTGCATTGTCCTTCTAAATCGAGATACGTTTCTACGGAAACGATAGGATTTTCTGTGGGTTCCAAGTATCTCTTTTCCGAAACATTATTCCTCCTTTACTGCATCCCTCGCTCCCTCACATTGACCAATTAACACACAATTTGCGTCCATATGAAATACTCTGGATTCCCTGCATTGTCCTTCTAAATCGAGATATGTTTCAACGGAAACGATTGGATTTTCTTTGGGGTTCCGAGTATCTCTTTTCTGATGCATTATTCCTCCTTTACTGCATACCTCGCTCCCTCACATTGACAAATTAACACACAATTTGCGTCCATATGAAATTCTCTGGATTCCCTGCATTGTCCTTCTAAATCGGGATTCGTTTCTACGGAAACGATAGGATTTTCTTTGGGGTCCGAGTATCTCTTTTCCGATGCATTATTCCTCCTTTACTGCATCCCTCGCTCCCTCACATTGACGAATTAACACACAATTTGCATCCATATGAAATACTCTGGATTACCTGGATTGTCCTTCTAAATCGAGATACGTTTCTATGGAAACGAGAGGATTTTCTTTGGGGTTCCGAGTATCTCTTTTCCGATGCATTATTCCTCCTTTACTGCATCCATCGCTCCCTCACATTGACGAATTAACACACAATTTGCGTCCATATGAAATACTCTGGATTCCCTGCATTGTCCTTCTAAATCGAGATACGTTTCTATGGAAACGGTAGGATTTTCTTTGGGGTTCCGAGTATCTCTTTTCCGATGCATTATTCCTCCTTTACTGCATCCCTCGCTCCATCACATTGAAGAATAATCACACAATTTGCGTCCATATGAAATACTCTGGATTCCCGGCATTGTCCTTCTAAATCGAGCTACGTTTCTACGGATAAGATAGGATTTTCTTTGGGGTTAAGAGTATCTCTTTTCCGATGCATTATTCATCCTTTACTGCATTCCTCGCTCCCTCACATTGACGAATTAACACACAATTTGTGTCCATATGAAATACTCTGGATTCCCTGCATTGTCCTTCTAAATCGAGATACGTTTCTACGGAAACGATAGGACTTTCTTTGGGGTTCCGAGTATCTCTTTTCCGATGCATTATTCCTCCTTTACTGCATCCCTCGCTCCCTCACATTGAAGAATTAACACACAATTTGCGTCTATATGAAATACACTGGATTCCCTGCATTGTCCATCTAAATCGAGACACGTTTCTACGGAAACGGTAGGATTTTCCTTGGGGTTCCGAGTATCTCTTTTCCGATGCATTATTCCTCCTTTACTGCATCCCTCGCTCCCTCACATTGACGAATTAACACACAATTTGCGTCCATATGAAATACTCTGGATTCCCTGCATTGTCCTTGTAAATTGAGATACGTTTCTACGGAAACGATAGGATTTTCTTTGGGGTTCCGAGTATCTCTTTTCCGATGCATTATTCCTCCTTCACTGCATCCCTCTCTCCCTCACATTGACGAATTAACACACAATTGGCGTCCATATGAAATACTCTGGGTTCCCTGCATTGTCCTTCTAAATCGAGATACGTTTCTACGGAAACGAGAGGATTTTCTTTGGGGTTCCGAGTATCTCTTTTCCGATGCATTATTCCTCCTTTACTGCATCCCTCTCTCCCTCACATTGACGAATTAACACACAATTTGCGTCCATATGAAATACTCTGGATTCCCTGCATTGTCCTTCTAAATCGACATACGTTTCTACGGAAACGATAGGATTTTCTGTGGGTTCCAAGTATCTCTTTTCCGAAACATTATTCCTCCTTTACTGCATCCCTCGCTCCCTCACATTGACCAATTAACACACAATTTGCGTCCATATGAAATACTCTGGATTCCCTGCATTGTCCTTCTAAATCGAGATATGTTTCAACGGAAACGATAGGATTTTCTTTGGGGTTCCGAGTATCTCTTTTCTGATGCATTATTCCTCCTTTACTGCATACCTCGCTCCCTCACATTGACAAATTAACACACAATTTGCGTCCATATGAAATTCTCTGGATTCCCTGCATTGTCCTTCTAAATCGGGATTCGTTTCTACGGAAACGATAGGATTTTCTTTGGGGTTCCGAGTATCTCTTTTCCGATGCATTATTCCTCCTTTACTGCATCCCTCGCTCCCTCACATTGACGAATTAACACACAATTTGCATCCATATGAAATACTCTGGATTACCTGGATTGTCCTTCTAAATCGAGATACGTTTCTATGGAAACGAGAGGATTTTCTTTGGGGTTCCGAGTATCTCTTTTCCGATGCATTATTCCTCCTTTACTGCATCCATCGCTCCCCCACATTGACGAATTAACACACAATTTGCGTCCATATGAAATACTCTGGATTCCCTGCATTGTCCTTCTAAATCGAGATACGTTTCTATGGAAACGGTAGGATTTTCTTTGGGGTTCCGAGTATCTCTTTTCCGATGCATTATTCCTCCTTTACTGCATCCCTCGCTCCATCACATTGAAGAATTATCACACAATTTGCGTCCATATGAAATACTCTGGATTCCCGGCATTGTCCTTCTAAATCGAGCTACGTTTCTACGGATAAGATAGGATTTTCTTTGGGGTTAAGAGTATCTCTTTTCCGATGCATTATTCCTCCTTTACTGCATTCCTCGCTCCCTCACATTGACGAATTAACACACAATTTGCATCCATATGAAATACTCTGGATTACCTGGATTGTCCTTCTAAATCGAGATACGTTTCTATGGAAACGAGAGGATTTTCTTTGGGGTTCCGAGTATCTCTTTTCCGATGCATTATTCCTCCTTTACTGCATCCATCGCTCCCCCACATTGACGAATTAACACACAATTTGCGTCCATATGAAATACTCTGGATTCCCTGCATTGTCCTTCTAAATCGAGATACGTTTCTATGGAAACGGTAGGATTTTCTTTGGGGTTCCGAGTATCTCTTTTCCGATGCATTATTCCTCCTTTACTGCATCCCTCGCTCCATCACATTGACGAATTAACACACAATTTGCGTCCATATGAAATACTCTGGATTCCCTGCATTGTCGTTCTAAATCGAGATACGTTTCCTCGGAAACGATAGGATTTTCTTTGGGGTTCCGAGTATCTCTTTTCCGATGCATTATTCCTCCTTTACTGCATCCCTCGCTCCCTCTAAATGACGAATTAACACACAATTTGCGTCCATATGAAATACTCTGGATTCCCTGCATTGTCCTTCTAAATCGGGATTCGTTTCTACGGAAACGATAGGATTTTCTTTGGGGTTCCGAGTATCTCTTTTCCGATGCATTATTCCTCCTTTACTGCATCCCTCGCTCCCTCACATTGACGAATTAACACACAAATTGCGTCCATATGAAATACTCTGGATTCCCTGGATTGTCCTTCTAAATCGAGATACGTTTCTATGGAAACGAGAGGATTTTCTTTGGGGTTCCGAGTATCTCTTTTCCGATGCATTATTCCTCCTTTACTGCATCCATCGCTCCCTCACATTGACGAATTAACACACAATTTGCGTCCATATGAAATACTCTGGATTCCCTGCATTGTCCTTCTAAATCGAGATACGTTTCTATGGATAAGATAGGATTTTCTTTGGGGTTCCGAGTATCTCTTTTCCGATGCATTATTCCTCCTTTACTGCATTCCTCGCTCCCTCACATTGACGAATCAACACACAATTTGTGTCCATATGAAATACTCTGGATTCCCTGCATTGTCCTTCTAAATCGAGATACGTTTCTACGGAAACGATAGGATTTTCTTTGGGGTTCCGAGTATCTCTTTTCCGATGCATTCTTCCTCCTTTACTGCATCCTCCGCTCCCTCACTTTGAAGAATTAACACACAATTTGCGTCTATATGAAATACTCTGGATTCCCTGCATTGTCCTTCTAAATCGAGATACGTTTCCACGGAAACGGTAGGATTTAACTTGGGGTTCCGAGTATCTCTTTTCCGATGCATTATTCCTCCTTTACTGCATCCCTCGCTCCCTCACATTGAGGAATTAACACACAATTGGCGTCCATATGAAATACTCTGGATTCCCTGCATTGTCCTTGTAAATCGAGATACGGTTCTACGGAAAAGATAGGATTATCTTTGGGGTTCCAAGTATCTCTTTTCCGATGCATTATTCCTCCTTTACTGCATCCCTCGCTTCCTCACATTGACGAATTAACACACAATTTGCGTGTATATGATATACTCTGGATTCCCTGCATTGTCCTTCTAAATCGAGATACGTTTCTACGGAAACGAGAGGATTTTCTTTGGGGTACCGAGTATCTCTTTTCCGATGTATTATTCCTCCTTTACTGCATCCCTCGCTCCCCCACATTGACGAATTAACACACAATTTGCGTCCATATGAAATACTCTGGATTCCCTGCATTGTCCTTCTAAATCGAGATACGTTTCTACGGAAACGATAGGATTTTCTTTGGGGTTCCGAGTATCTCTTTTCCGATGCATTATTCCTCCTTTACTGCATCCCTCGCTCCCTCACATTGACCAGTTAACACACAATTTGCGTCAATATGAAGTACTCTGGATTCCCTGCATTGTCTTTCTAAATCGAGATATTTTTCAACGGAAACGATAGGATTTTCTTTGGGGTTCCGAGTATCTCTTTTCTGATGCATTATTCCTCCTTTACTGCATACCTCGCTCCCTCACATTGACAAATTAACACACAATTTGCGTCCATATAAAATACTCTAAATCGGGATTCGTTTCTACGGAAACGATAGGATTTTCTTTGGGGTTCCGAGTATCTCTTTTCCGATGCATTATTCCTCCTTTACTGCATCCCTCGCTCCCTCACATTGACGAATTAACACACAATTTGCGTCCATATGAAATACTCTGGATTCCCTGCATTGTCCTTCTACATCGAGACACGTTTCTATGGAAACAATAGGATTTTCTTTGGGGTTCCGAGTATCTTTTTTCCGATGCATTATTCCTCCTTTACTGCATCCCTCGCTCCATCACATTGACGAATTAACACACAATTTGCGTCCATATGAAATACTCTGGATTCCCTGCATTGTCCTTCTAAATCGAGATACGTTTCTACGGATAAGATAGGATTTTGTTTGGGGTTAAGAGTATCTCTTTTCGGATGCATTATTCCTCCTTTACTGCATTCCTCGCTCCCTCACATTGACGAATTAACACACAATTTGTGTCCATATGAAATACTCTGGATTCCCTGCATTGTCCTTCTAAATCGAAATACGTTTCTACGGAAACGATAGGATATTCTTTGGGGTTCCGAGTATCTCTTTTCCGATGCATTATTCCTCCTTTCCTGCATCCCTCGCTCCCTTACATTGAAGAATTAACACACAATTTGCGTCTATATGAAATACTCTGGATTCCCTGCATTGTCCTTCTAAATCGAGACACGTTTCTACGGAAACGGTAGGATTTTCCTTGGGGTTCCGAGTATCTGTTTCCGATGCATTATTCCTCCCCTACTGCATCCCTCGCTCCCTCACATTGACGAATTAACACACAATTTGCGTCCATATGAAATACTCTGGATTCCCTGCATTGGCCTTGTAAATTGAGATACGTTTCTACGGAAACGATTGGATTTTCTTTGGGGTTCCGAGTATCTCTTTTCCGATGCATTATTCCTCCTTCACTGCATCCCTCTCTCCCTCACATTGACGAATTAACACACAATTGGCGTCCATATGAAATACTCTGTATTCCCTGCATTGTCCTTCTAAATCGAGATACGTTTCTACGGAAACGAGAGGATTTTCTTTGGGGTTCCAAGTATCTCTTTTCCGATGCATTATTCCTCCTTTACTGCATCCCTCTCTCCCTCACAATGACGAATTAACACACAATTTGCGTCCATATGAAATACTCTGGATTCCCTGCATTTTCCTTCTAAATCGAGATACGTTTCTACGGAAACGATAGGATTTTCTTTGGGGTTCCGAGTATCTCTTTTCCGATGCATTATTCCTCCTTTACTGCATCCCTCGCTCCCTCACAATGACGAATTAACACACAATTTGCGTCCATATAAAATACTCTGGATTCCCTGCATTGTCCTTCTAAATCGAGACACGTTTCTACGGAAACGGTAGGATTTTCCTTGGGGTTCCGAGTATCTCTTTTCCGATGCATTATTCCTCCTTTACTGCATCCCTCGCTCCCTCACATTGACGAATTAACACACAATTTGCGTCCATATGAAATACTCTCGATTCCCTGCATTGTCCTTGTAAATTGAGATACGTTTCTACGGAAACGATTGGATTTTCTTTGGGGTTCCGAGTATCTCTTTTCCGATGAATTATTCCTCCTTCACTGCATCCCTCTCTCCCTCACATTGACGAATTAACACACAATTGGCGTCCATATGAAATACTCTGGATTCCCTGCGTTGTCCTTCTAAATCCAGATACGTTTCTACGGAAACGAGAGGATTTTCTTTGGGGTTCCGAGTATCTCTTTTCCGATGCATTATTCCTCCTTTACTGCATCCCTCTCTCCCTCACAATGACGAATTAACACACAATTTGCGTCCATATGAAATACTCTGGATTCCCTGCATTGTCCTTCTAAATCGAGATACGTTTCTACGTAAACGATAGGATTTTCTTTGGGGTTCCGAGTATCTCTTTTCCGATGCATTATTCCTCCTTTACTGCATCCCTCGCTCCCTCACAATGACGAATTAACACACAATTTGCGTCCATATGAAATACTCTGGATTCCCTGCATTGTCCTTCTAAATCGAGATACGTTTCTATGGAAACGATAGGATTTTCTTTGGGGTTCCGAGTATCTCTTTTCCGATGCATTATTCCTCCTTTACTGCATCCCTCGCTCCCTCACATTGACGAATTAACACACAATTTGCGTCCATATGAAATACTCTGGATTCCCTGCATTGTCCTTCTAAATCGAGATACGTTTCTACGGAAACGATAGGATTTTCTTTGGGGTTCCAAGTATCTCTTTTCCGAAACATTATTCCTCCTTTACTGCAACCCTCGCTCCCTCACATTGACGAATTAACACACAAATTACGTCCATATGAAATACTCTGGGTTCCCAGCATTGTCCTTCTAAATCGGGATTCGTTTCTACGGAAACGATAGGATTTTCATTGGGGTTCCGAGTATCTCTTTTCCGATGCATTATTCCTCCTTTACTGCATCCCTCGCTCCCTCACATTGAAGAATTAACACACAATTTGCGTCTATATGAAATACTCTGGATTCCCTGCATTGTCCTTCTAAATCGAGACACGTTTCTACGGAAACGGTAGGATTTTCCTTGGTGTTCTGAGTATCTCTTTTTCGATGCATTATTCCTCCTTTACTGCATCCCTCGCTCCCTCACATTGACGAATTAACACACAATTTGCGTCCATATGAAATACTCTGGATTCCCTGCATTGTCCTTCTGAATCGAGATACGTTTCTACGGAAACGATAGGATTTTCTTTGGGGTTCCGAGTATCTCTTTTCCGATGCATTATTCCTCCTCTACTGCATCCCTCGCTCCCTCACATTGACGAATTAACACACAATTTGCGTCCATATGAAATACTCTGGATTCCCTGCATTGGCCTTGTAAATTGAGATACGTTTCTACGGAAACGATTGGATTTTCTTTGGGGTTCCGAGTATCTCTTTTCCGATGCATTATTCCTCCTTCACTGCATCCCTCTCTCCCTCACATTGACGAATTAACACACAATTGGCGTCCATATGAAATACTCTGTATTCCCTGCATTGTCCTTCTAAATCGAGATACGTTTCTACGGAAACGAGAGGATTTTCTTTGGGGTTCCAAGTATCTCTTTTCCGATGCATTATTCCTCCTTTACTGCATCCCTCTCTCCCTCACAATGACGAATTAACACACAATTTGCGTCCATATGAAATACTCTGGATTCCCTGCATTGTCCTTCTAAATCGAGATACGTTTCTACGGAAACGATAGGATTTTCTTTGGGGTTCCGAGTATCTCTTTTCCGATGCATTATTCCTCCTTTACTGCATCCCTCGCTCCCTCACAATGACGAATTAACACACAATTTGCGTCCATATAAAATACTCTGGATTCCCTGCATTGTCCTTCTAAATCGAGACACGTTTCTACGGAAACGGTTGGATTTTCCTTGGGGTTCCGAGTATCTCTTTTCCGATGCATTATTCCTCCTTTACTGCATCCCTCGCTCCCTCACATTGACGATTTAACACACAATTTGCGTCCATATGAAATACTCTCGATTCCCTGCATTGTCCTTGTAAATTGAGATACGTTTCTACGGAAACGATTGGATTTTCTTTGGGGTTCCGAGTATCTCTTTTCCGATGAATTATTCCTCCTTCACTGCATCCCTCTCTCCCTCACATTGACGAATTAACACACAATTGGCGTCCATATGAAATACTCTGGATTCCCTGCATTGTCCTTCTAAATCGAGATACGTTTCTACGGAAACGAGAGGATTTTCTTTGGGGTTCCGAGTATCTCTTTTCCTATGCATTATTCCTCCTTTACTGCATCCCTCTCTCCCTCACAATGACGAATTAACACACAATTTGCGTCCATATGAAATACTCTGGATTCCCTGCATTGTCCTTCTAAATCGAGATACGTTTCTACGGAAACGATAGGATTTTCTTTGGGGTTCCGAGTATCTCTTTTCCGATGCATTATTCCTCCTTTACTGCATCCCTCGCTCCCTCACAATGACGAATTAACACACAATTTGCGTCCATATGAAATACTCTGGATTCCCTGCATTGTCCTTCTAAATCGAGATACGTTTCTACGGAAACGATAGGATTTTCTTTGGGGTTCCGAGTATCTCTTTTCCGATGCATTATTCCTCCTTTACTGCATCCCTCGCTCCCTCACAATGACGAATTAACACACAATTTGCGTCCATATAAAATACTCTGGATTCCCTGCATTGTCCTTCTAAATCGAGACACGTTTCTACGGAAACGGTAGGATTTTCCTTGGGGTTCCGAGTATCTCTTTTCCGATGCATTATTCCTCCTTTACTGCATCCCTCGCTCCCTCACATTGACGAATTAACACACAATTTGCGTCCATAAAAAATACTCTCGATTCCCTGCATTGTCCTTGTAAATTGAGATACGTTTCTACGGAAACGATTGGATTTTCTTTGGAGTTCCGAGTATCTCTTTTCCGATGAATTATTCCTCCTTCACTGCATCCCTCTCTCCCTCACATTGACGAATTAACACACAATTGGCGTCCATATGAAATACTCTGGATTCCCTGCATTGTCCTTCTAAATCGAGATACGTTTCTACGGAAACGAGAGAATTTTCTTTGGGGTTCCGAGTATCTCTTTTCCGATGCATTATTCCTCCTTTACTGCATCCTTCTCTCCCTCACAATGACGAATTAACACACAATTTGCGTCCATATGAAATACTCTGGATTCCCTGCATTGTCCTTCTAAATCGAGATACGTTTCTACGGAAACGATAGGATTTTCTTTGGGGTTCCGAGTATCTCTTTTCCGATGCATTATTCCTCCTTTACTGCATCCCTCGCTCCCTCACAATGACGAATTAACACACAATTTGCGTCCATATGAAACACTCTGGATTCCCTGCATTGTCCTTCTAAATCGAGATACGTTTCTATGGAAACGATAGGATTTTCTTTGGGGTTCCGAGTATGTCTTTCCGATGCATTATTCCTCCATTACTGCATCCCTCGCTCCCTCACATTGAAGAATTAACACACAATTTGCGTCCATATGAAATACTCTGGATTCCCTGCATTGTCCTTCTAAATCGAGATACGTTTCTACGGAAACGATAGGACTTTCTTTGGGGTTCCGAGTATCTCTTTTCCGATGCATTATTCCTCCTTTACTGCATCCCTCGCTCCCTCACATTGAAGAATTAACACACAATTTGCGTCTATATGAAATACTCTGGATTCCCTGCATTGTCCTTCTAAATCGAGACACGTTTCTACGGAAACGGTAGGATTTTCCTTGGGGTTCCGAGTATCTCTTTTCCGATGCATTGTTCCTCCTTTACTGCATCCCTCGCTCCCTCACATTGACGAATTAACACACAATTTGCGTCCATATGAAATACTCTGGATTCCCTGCATTGTCCTTGTAAATTGAGATACGTTTCTACGGAAACGATAGGATTTTCTTTGGGGTTCCGAGTATCTCTTTTCCGATGCATTATTCCTCCTTCACTGCATCAATCTCTCCCTCACATTGACGAATTAACACACAATTGGCGTCCGTATGAAATACTCTGGGTTCCCTGCATTGTCCTTCTAAATCGGGATTCGTTTCTACGGAAACGATAGGATTTTCTTTGGGGTTCCGAGTATCTTTTTTCTGATGCATTATTCCTCCTTTACTGCATACCTCGCTCCCTCACATTGACAAATTAACACACAATTTGCGTCCATATGGAATTCTCTGGATTCCCTGCATTGTCCTTATAAATCGGGATTCGTTTCTACGGAAACGATAGGATTTTCTTTGGGGTTCCGAGTATCTCTTTTCCGATGCATTATTCCTCCTTTACTGCATCCCTCACTCCCTCACATTGACGAATTAACACACAAATTGCGTCCATATGAAATACTCTGGATTCCCTGGATTGTCCTTCTAAATCGAGATACGTTTCTATGGAAACGAGAGGATTTTCTTTGGGGTTCCGAGTATCTCTTTTCCGATGCATTGTTCCTCCTTTACTGCATCCATCGCTCCCTCACATTGACGAATTAACACACAATTTGCGTCCATATGAAATACTCTGGATTCCCTGCATTGTCCTTCTAAATCGAGATACGTTTCTATGGATAAGATAGGATTTTCTTTGGGGTTAAGAGTATCTCTATTCCGATGCATTATTCCTCCTTTACTGCATTCCTCGCTCCCTCACATTGACGAATTAACACACAATTTGTGTCCATATGAAATACTCTGGATTCCCTGCATTGTCCTTCTAAATCGAGATACGTTTCTACGGAAACGATAGGATTTTCTTTGGGGTTCCGAGTATCTCTTTTCCGATGCATTATTCCTCCTTTACTGCATCCTCCGCTCCCTCACTTTGAAGAATTAACACACAATTTGCGTCTATATGAAATACTCTGGATTCCCTGCATTGTCCTTCTAAATCGAGATACGTTTCCACGGAAACGGTAGGATTTTCCTTGGGGTTCCGAGTATCTCTTTTCCGATGCATTATTCCTCCTTTACTGCATCCCTCGCTCCCTCACATTGACGAATTAACACACAATTTGCGTCCATATGAAATACTCTGGATTCCCTGCATTGTCCTTGTAAATCGAGATACGGTTCTACGGAAACGATAGGATTATCTTTGGGGTTCCAAGTATCTCTTTTCCGATGCATTATTCCTCCTTTACTGCATCCCTCGCTCTCTCACATTGACGAATTAACACACAATTTGCGTCTATATGATATACTCTGTATTCCCTGCATTGTCCTTCTAAATCGAGATACGTTTCTACGGAAACGAGAGGATTTTCTTTGGGGTACCGAGTATCTCTTTTCCGATTTATTATTCCTCCTTTACTGCATCCCTCGCTCCCCCACATTGACGAATTAACACACAATTTGCGTCCATATGAATTACTCTGGATTCCCTGCATTGTCCTTCTAAATCGAGATACGTTTCTACGGAAACTATAGGATTTTCTTTGGGGTTCCGAGTATCTCTTTTCCGATGCATTATTCCTCCTTTACTGCATCCCTCGCTCCCTCACATTGTCCAGTTAACACACAATTTGCGTCAATATGAAGTACTCTGGATTCCCTGCATTGTCTTTCTAAATCGAGATATTTTTCAACGGAAACGATAGGATTTTCTTTGGGGTTCTGAGTATCTCTTTTCTGATGCATTATTCCTCCTTTCCTGCATACCTCGCTTCCTCACATTGACAAATTAACACACAATTTGCGCCCATATAAAATACTCTGGATTCCCTGCATTGTCCTTCTAAATCGGGATTCGTTTCTACGGAAACGATAGGATTTTCTTTGGGGTTCCGAGTATCTCTTTCCCGATGCATTATTCCTCCTTTACTGCATCCCTCGCTCCCTCACATTGACGAATTAACACACAATTTGCGTCCATATGAAATACTCTGGATTCCCTGCATTGTCCTTCTAAATCGAGATACGTTTCTATGGAAACAATAGGATTTTCTTTGGGGTTCCGAGCATCTTTTTTCCGATGCATTATTCCTCCTTTACTGCATCCCTCGCTCCATCACATTAACGAATTAACACACAATTTGCGTCCATATGAAATACTCTGGATTCCCTGCATTGTCCTTCTAAATCGAGATACGTTTCTACGGATAAGATAGGATTTTCTTTGGGGTTCCAAGTATGTCTTTCCCGATGCATTATTCCTCCTTTACTGCATCCCTCTCTCCCTCACAATGACGAATTAACACACAATTTGCGTCCATATGAAATACTCTGGATTCCCTGCATTGTTCTTCTAAATCGAGATACGTTTCTACGGAAACGATAGGATTTTCTTTGGGGTTCCGAGTATCTCTTTTCCGATGCATTATTCCTCCTTTACTGCATCCCTCGCTCCCTCACAATGACGAATTAACACACAATTTGCGTCCATATAAAATACTCTGGATTCCCTGCATTGTCCTTCTAAATCGAGACACGTTTCTACGGAAACGGTAGGATTTTCCTTGGGGTTCCGAGTATCTCTTTTCCGATGCATTATACCTCCTTTACTGCATCCCTCGCTCCCTCACATTGACGAATTAACACACAATTTGCGTCCATATGAAATACTCTCGATTCCCTGCATTGTCCTTGTAAATTGAGATACGTTTCTACGGAAACGATTGGATTTTCTTTGGGGTTCCGAGTATCTCTTTTCCGATGAATTATTCCTCCTTCACTGCATCCCTCTCTCCCTCACATTGACGAATTAACACACAATTGGCGTCCATATGAAATACTCTGGATTCCCTGCATTGTCCTTCAAAATCGAGATACGTTTCTACGGAAACGAGAGGATTTTCTTTGGGGATCCGAGTATCTCTTTTCCGATGCATTATTCCTCCTTTACTGCATCCCTCTCTCCCTCACAATGACGAATTAACACACAATTTGCGTCCATATGAAATACTCTGGATTCCCTGCATTGTCCTTCTAAATCGAGATACGTTTCTACGGAAACGATACGATTTTCTTTGGGGTTCCGAGTATCTCTTTTCCGATGCATTATTCCTCCTTTACTGCATCCCTCGCTCCCTCACAATGACGAATTAACACACAATTTGCGTCCATATGAAATACTCTGGATTCCCTGCATTGTCCTTCTAAATCGAGATACGTTTCTATGGAAACGATAGGATTTTCTTTGGGGTTCCAGTATCTCTTTTCCGATGCATTATTCCTCCTTTACTGCAACCCTCGCACCCTCACATTGACGAATTAACACACAAATTACGTCCATATGAAATACTCTGGGTTCCCTGCATTGTCCTTCTAAATCGGGATTCGTTTCTACGGAAACGATAGGATTTTCTTTGGGGTTCCGAGTATCTCTTTTCCGATGCATTATTCCTCGTTTACTGCATCCCTCGCTCCCTCACATTGACGAATTAACACACAATTAGCGTCCATATGAAATACTCTGGATTCCCTGCATTGTCCTTCTAAATCGAGATACGTTTCTACGGAAACGATAGGATTTTCTTTGGGGTTCCAAGTATCTCTTTTCCGAAACATTATTCCTCCTTTACTGCAACCCTCGCTCCCTCACATTGACGAATTAACACACAAATTACGTCCATATGAAATACTCTGGGTTCCCAGCATTGTCCTTCTAAATTGGGATTCGTTTCTACGGAAACGATAGGATTTTCTTTGGGGTTCCGAGTATCTCTTTTCCGATGCATTATTCCTCCTTTACTGCATCCCTCGCTCCCTCACATTGAAGAATTAACACACAATTTGCGTCTATATGAAATACTCTGGATTCCCTGCATTGTCCTTCTAAATCGAGACACGTTTCTACGGAAACGGTAGGATATTCCTTGGTGTTCTGAGTATCTCTTTTTCGATGCATTATTCCTCCTTTACTGCATCCCTCGCTCCCTCACATTGACGAATTAACACACAATTTGCGTCTATATGAAATACTCTGGATTCCCTGCATTGTCCTTCTAAATCGAGACACGTTTCTACGGAAACGGTAGGATTTTCCTTGGTGTTCTGAGTATCTCTTTTTCGATGCATTATTCCTCCTTTACTGCATCCCTCGCTCCCTCACATTGACGAATTAACACACAATTTGCGTCCATATGAAATACTCTGGATTCCCTGCATTGTCCTTCTAAATCGAGATACGTTTCTACGGAAACGAGAGGATTTTCTTTGGGGTTCCGAGTATCTCTTTTCCGATGCATTATTCCTCCTTTCCTGCATCCCTCGCTCCCTTACATTGAAGAATTAACACACAATTTGCGTCTATATGAAATACTCTGGATTCCCTGCATTGTCCTTCTAAATCGAGACACGTTTCTACGGAAACGGTATGATTTTCCTTGCGGTTCCGAGTATCTCTTTTCCGATGCATTATTCCTCCTCTACTGCATCCCTCGCTCCCTCACATTGACGAATTAACACACAATTTGCGTCCATATGAAATACTCTGGATTCCCTGCATTGGCCTTGTAAATTGAGATACGTTTCTACGGAAACGATTGGATTTTCTTTGGGGTTCCGAGTATTTCTTTTCCGATGCATTATTCCTCCTTTACTGCATACCTCGCTCCCTCACATTGACAAATTAACACACAATTGGCGTCCATATAAAATACTCTGGATTCCCTGCATTGTCCTTCTAAATCGGGATTCGTTTCAACGGAAACGATAGGATTTTCTTTGGGGTTCCGAGTATCTCTTTTCCGATGCATTATTCCTCCTTTACTGCATCCCTCGCTCCCTCACATTGACGAATTAACACACAATTTGCGTCCATATGAAATACTCTGGATTCCCTGCATTGTCCTTCTAAATCGAGATACGTTTCTATGGAAACAATAGGATTTTCTTTGGGGTTCCGAGCATCTTTTTTCCGATGCATTATTCCTCCTTTACTGCATCCCTCGCTCCATCACATTGACGAATTAACACACAATTTGCGTCCATATGAAATACTCTGGATTCCCTGCATTGTCCTTCTAAATCGAGATACGTTTCTACGGATAAGATAGGATTTTCTTTGGGGTTAAGAGTATCTCTTTTCGGATGCATTATTCCTCCTTTACTGCATTCCTCGCTCCCTCACATTGACGAATTAACACACAATTTGTGTCCATATGAAATACTCTGGATTCCCTGCATTGTCCTTTTAAATCGATATACGTTTCTACGGAAACGATAGGATTTTTTTTGGGGTTCCGAGTATCTCTTTCACGATGCATTATTCCTCCTTTCCTGCATCCCTCGCTCCCTTACATTGAAGAATTAACACACAATTTGCGTCTATATGAAATACTCTGGATTCCCTGCATTGTCCTTCTAAATCGAGACACGTTTCTACGGAAACGGTAGGATTTTCCTTGGGGTTCCGAGTATCTCTTTTCCGATGCATTATTCCTCCTCTACTGCATCCCTCGCTCCCTCACATTGACGAATTAACACACAATTTGCGTCCATATGAAATACTCTGGATTCCCTGCATTGGCCTTGTAAATTGAGATACGTTTCTACGGAAACGATTGGATTTTCTTTGGGGTTCCGAGTATCTCTTTTCCGATGCATTATTCCTCCTTCACTGCATCCCTCTCTCCCTCACATTGACGAATTAACACACAATTGGCGTCCATATGAAATACTCTGTATTCCCTGCATTGTCCTTCTAAATCGAGATACGTTTCTACGGAAACGAGAGGATTTTCTTTGGGGTTCCAAGTATGTCTTTCCCGATGCATTATTCCTCCTTTACTGCATCCCTCTCTCCCTCACAATGACGAATTAACACACAATTTGCGTCCATATGAAATACTCTGGATTCCCTGCATTGTTCTTCTAAATCGAGATACGTTTCTACGGAAACGATAGGATTTTCTTTGGGGTTCCGAGTATCTCTTTTCCGATGCATTATTCCTCCTTTACTGCATCCCTCGCTCCCTCACAATGACGAATTAACACACAATTTGCGTCCATATAAAATACTCTGGATTCCCTGCATTGTCCTTCTAAATCGAGACACGTTTCTACGGAAACGGTAGGATTTTCCTTGGGGTTCCGAGTATCTCTTTTCCGATGCATTATTCCTCCTTTACTGCATCCCTCGCTCCCTCACATTGACGAATTAACACACAATTTGCGTCCATATGAAATACTCTCGATTCCCTGCATTGTCCTTGTAAATTGAGATACGTTTCTACGGAAACGATTGGATTTTCTTTGGGGTTCCGAGTATCTCTTTTCCGATGAATTATTCCTCCTTCACTGCATCCCTCTCTCCCTCACATTGACGAATTAACACACAATTGGCGTCCATATGAAATACTCTGGATTCCCTGCATTGTCCTTCTAAATCGAGATACGTTTCTACGGAAACGAGAGGATTTTCTTTGGGGTTCCGAGTATCTCTTTTCCGATGCATTATTCCTCCTTTACTGCATCCCTCTCTCCCTCACAATGACGAATTAACACACAATTTGCGTCCATATGAAATACTCTGGATTCCCTGCATTGTCCTTCTAAATCGAGATACGTTTCTACGGAAACGATAGGATTTTCTTTGGGGTTCCGAGTATCTCTTTTCCGATGCATTATTCCTCCTTTACTGCATCCCTCGCTCCCTCACAATGACGAATTAACACACAATTTGCGTCCATATGAAATACTCTGGATTCCCTGCATTGTCCTTCTAAATCGAGATACGTTTCTATGGAAACGATAGGATTTTCTTTGGGGTTCCGAGTATCTCTTTTCCGATGCATTATTCCTCCTTTACTGCAACCCTCGCACCCTCACATTGACGAATTAACACACAAATTACGTCCATATGAAATACTCTGGGTTCCCTGCATTGTCCTTCTAAATCGGGATTCGTTTCTACGGAAACGATAGGATTTTCTTTGGGCTTCCGAGTATCTCTTTTCCGATGCATTATTCCTCGTTTACTGCATCCCTCGCTCCCTCACATTGACGAATTAACACACAATTAGCGTCCATATGAAATACTCTGGATTCCCTGCATTGTCCTTCTAAATCGAGATACGTTTCTACGGAAACGATAGGATTTTCTTTGGGGTTCCAAGTATCTCTTTTCCGAAACATTATTCCTCCTTGACTGCAACCCTCGCTCCCTCACATTGACGAATTAACACACAAATTACGTCCATATGAAATACTCTGGGTTCCCAGCATTGTCCTTCTAAATCGGGATTCGTTTCTACGGAAACGATAGGATTATCTTTGGGGTTCCGATTATCTGTTTTCCGATGCATTATTCCTCCTTTACTGCATCCCTCGCTCCCTCACATTGAAGAATTAACACACAATTTGCGTCTATATGAAATACTCTGGATTCCCTGCATTGTCCTTCTAAATCGAGACACGTTTCTACGGAAACGGTAGGATTTTCCTTGGTGTTCTGAGTATCTCTTTTTCGATGCATTATTCCTCCTTTACTGCATCCCTCGCTCCCTCACATTGACGAATTAACACACAATTTGCGTCTATACGAAATACTCTGGATTCCCTGCATTGTCCTTCTAAATCGAGACACGTTTCTACGGAAACGGTAGGATTTTCCTTGGTGTTCTGAGTATCTCTTTTTCGATGCATTATTCCTCCTTTACTGCATCCCTCGCTCCCTCACATTGACGAATGAACACACAATTTGCGTCCATATGAAATACTCTGGATTCCCTGCATTGTCCTTCTAAATCGAGATACGTTTCTACGGATAAGATAGGATTTTCTTTGGGGTTCCGAGTATCTCTTTTCCGATGCATTATTCCTCCTTTCCTGCATCCCTCGCTCCCTTACATTGAAGAATTAAACACAATTTGCGTCTATATGAAATACTCTGGATTCCCTGCATTGTCCTTCTAAATCGAGACACGTTTCTACGGAAACGGTAGGATTTTCCTTGGGGTTCCGAGTATCTCTTTTCCGATGCATTATTCCTCCTCTACTGCATCCCTCGCTCCCTCACATTGACGAATTAACACACAATTTGCGTCCATATGAAATACTCTGGATTCCCTGCATTGGCCTTGTAAATTGAGATACGTTTCTACGGAAACGATTGGATTTTCTTTGGGGTTCCGAGTATCTCTTTTCCGATGCATTATTCCTCCTTCACTGCATCCCTCGCTCCCTCACATTGACGAATTAACACACAATTTGCGTCCATATGAAATACTCTGGATTCCCTGCATTGTCCTTCTAAATCGAGATACGTTTCTACGGAAACGATAGGATTTTCTTTGGGGTTCCGAGTATCTCTTTTCCGATGCATTATTCCTCCTTTACTGCATCCCTCGCTCCCTCACAGTGACGAATTAACACACAATTTGCGTCCATATAAAATACTCTGGATTCCCTGCATTGTCCTTCTAAATCGAGACACGTTTCTACGGAAACGGTAGGATTTTCCTTGGTGTTCTGAGTATCTCTTTTTCGATGCATTATTCCTCCTTTACTGCATCCCTCGCTCCCTCACATTGACGAATTAACACACAATTTGCGTCCATATGAAATACTCTGGATTCCCTACATTGGCCTTGTAAATTGAGATACGTTTCTACGGAAACGATTGGATTTTCTTTGGGGTTCCGAGTATCTCTTTTCCGATGCATTATTCCTCCTTCACTGCATCCCTCTCTCCCTCGGATTGACGAATTAACACACAATTGGCGTCCATATGAAATACTCTGTATTCCCTGCATTGTCCTTCTAAATCGAGATACGTTTCTACGGAAACGAGAGGATTTTCTTTGGGGTTCCGAGTATCTCTTTTCCGATGCATTATTCCTCCTTTACTGCATCCCTCTCTCCCTCACAATGACGAATTAACACACAATTTGCGTCCATATGAAATACTCTGGATTCCCTGCATTGTCCTTCTAAATCGAGATACGTTTCTACGGAAACGATAGGATTTTCTTTGGGGTTCCGAGTATCTCTTTTCCGATGCATTATTCCTCCTTTACTGCATCCCTCGCTCCCTCACAATGACGAATTAACACACAATTTGCGTCCATATAAAATATTCTGTATTCCCTGCATTGTCCTTCTAAATCGAGATACGTTTCTATGGAAACGATAGGATTTTCTTTGGGGTTCCGAGTATCTCTTTTCCGATGCATTATTCCTCCTTTACTGCATCCTTCGCTCCCTCACATTGAAGAATTAACACACAATTTGCGTCTATATGAAATACTCTGGATTCCCTGCATTGTCCTTCTAAATCGAGACACGTTTCTACGGAAACGGTAGGATTTTCCTTGGGGTTCCGAGTATCTCTTTTCCGATGCATTATTCCTCCTTTACTGCATCCCTCGCTCCCTCACATTGACGAATTAACACACAATTTGCGTCCATATGAAATACTCTGGATTCCCTGCATTGTCCTTGTAAATTGAGATACGTTTCTACGGAAACGATTGGATTTTCTTTGGGGTTCCGAGTATCTCTTTTCCGATGAATTATTCCTCCTTCACTGCATCCCTATCTCCCTCACATTGACGAATTAACACACAATTTGCGTCCATATGAAATACTCTGGATTCCCTGCATTGTCCTTCTAAATCGAGATACGTTTCTACGGAAACGAGAGGATTTTCTTTGGGGTTCCGAGTATCTCTTTTCCGATGCATTATTCCTCCTTTACTGCATCCCTCTCTCCCTCACAATGACGAATTAACACACAATTTGCGTCCATATGAAATACTCTGGATTCCCTGCATTGTCCTTCTAAATCGAGATACGTTTCTACGGAAACGATAGGATTTTCTTTGGGGTTCCTAGTATCTCTTTTCGGATGCATTATTCCTCCTTTACTGCATCCCTCGCTCCCTCACAATGACGAATTAACACACAATTTGCGTCCATATGAAATACTCTGGATTCCCTGCAATGTCCTTCTAAATCGAGATACGTTTCTATGGAAACGATAGGATTTTCTTTGGGGTTCCGAGTATCTCTTTTCCGATGCATTATTCCTCCTTTACTGCAACCCTCGCTCCCTCACATTGACGAATTAACACACAAATTACGTCCATATGAAATACTCTGGGTTCCCTGCATTGTCCTTCTAAATCGGGATTCGTTTCTACGGAAACGATAGGATTTTCTTTGGGGTTCCGAGTATCTCTTTTCCGATGCATTATTCCTCCTTTACTGTATCCCTCGCTCCCTCACATTGACGAATTAACACACAATTTGCGTCCATATGAAATACTCTGGATTCCCTGCATTGTCCTTCTAAATCGAGATACGTTTCTACGGAAACGATAGGATTTTCTTTGGGGTTCCAAGTATCTCTTTTCCGAAACATTATTCCTCCTTTACTGCAACCCTAGCACCCTCACATTGACGAATTAACACACAAATTACGTCCATATGAAATACTCTGGGTTCCCTGCATTGTCCTTCTAAATCGGGATTCGTTTCTACGGAAACGATAGGATTTTCTTTGGGGTTCCGAGTATCTCTTTTCCGATGCATTATTCCTCCTTTACTGCATCCCTCGCTCCCTCACATTGAAGAATTAACACACAATTTGGGTCTATATGAAATACTCTGGATTCCCTGCATTGTCCTTCTAAATCGAGACACGTTTCTACGGAAACGGTAGGATTTTCCTTGGGGTTCTGAGTATCTCTTTTCCGATGCATTATTCCTCCTTTACTGCATCCCTCGCTCCCTCACATTGACGAATTAACACACAATTTGCGTCTATATGAAATACTCTGGATTCCCTGCATTGTCCTTGTAAATTGAGATACGTTTCTACGGAAACGATAGGATTTTCTTTGGGGTTCCGAGTATATCTTTTCCGATGCATTATTCTCCTCTACTGCATCCCTCGCTCCCTCACATTGACGAATTAACACACAATTTGCGTCCATATGAAATACTCTGGATTCCCTGCATTGGCCTTGTAAATTGAGATACGTTTCTACGGAAACGATTGGATTTTCTTTGGGGTTCCGAGTATCTCTTTTCCGATGCATTATTCCTCCTTCACTGCATCCCTCTCTCCCTCACATTGACGAATTAACACACAATTGGCGTCCATATGAAATACTCTGTATTCCCTGCATTGTCCTTCTAAATCGAGATACGTTTCTACGGAAACGAGAGGATTTTCTTTGGGGTTCCAAGTATCTCTTTTCCGATGCATTATTCCTCCTTTACTGCATCCCTCTCTCCCTCACAATGACGAATTAACACACAATTTGCGTCAATATGAAATACTCTGGATTCCCTGCATTGTCCTTCTAAATCGAGATACGTTTCTACGGAAACGATAGGATTTTCTTTGGGGTTCCGAGTATCTCTTTTCCGATGCATTATTCCTCCTTTACTGCATCCCTCGCTCCCTCACAGTGACGAATTAACACACAATTTGCGTCCATATAAATTCTCTGGATTCCCTGCATTGTCCTTCTAAATCGAGACACGTTTCTACGGAAACGGTAGGATTTTCCTTGGGGTTCCGAGTATCTCTTTTCCGATGCATTATTCCTCCTTTACTGCATCCCTTGCTCCCTCACATTGACGAATTAACACACAATTTGCGTCCATATGAAATACTCTCGATTCCCCGCATTGTCCTTGTAAATTGAGATACGTTTCTACGGAAACGATAGGATTTTCTTTGGGGTTCCGAGTATCTCTTTTCCGATGAATTATTCCTCCTTCACTGCATCCCTCTCTCCCTCACATTGACGAATTAACACACAATTGGCGTCCATATGAAATACTCTGGATTCCCTGCATTGTCCTTCTAAATCGAGATACGTTTCTACGGAAACGAGAGGATTTTCTTTGGGGTTCCGAGTATCTCTTTTCCGATGGATTATTCCTCCTTTACTGCATCCCTCTCTCCCTCACAATGACGAATTAACACACAATTTGCGTCCATATGAAATACTCTGGATTCCCTGCATTGTCCTTCTAAATCGAGATACGTTTCTACGGAAACGATAGGATTTTCTTTGGGGTTCCGAGTATCTCTTTTCCGATGCATTATTCCTCCTTTACTGCATCCCTCGCTCCCTCACAATGACGAATTAACACACAATTTGCGTCCATATGAAATACTCTGGATTCCCTGCATTGTCCTTCTAAATCGAGATACGTTTCTATGGAAACGATAGGATTTTCTTTGGGGTTCCGAGTATCTCTTTTCCGATGCATTATTCCTCCTTTACTGCAACCCTCGCTCCCTCACATTGACGAATTAACACACAAATTACGTCCATATGAAATACTCTGGGTTCCCTGCATTGTCCTTCTAAATCGGGATTCGTTTCTACGGAAACGATAGGATTTTCTTTGGGGTTCCGAGTATCTCTTTTCCGATGCATTATTCCTCCTTTACTGCATCCCTCGCTCCCTCACATTGACGAATTAACACACAATTTGCGTCCATATGAAATACTCTGGATTCCCTGCATTGTCCTTCTAAATCGAGATACGTTTCTACGGAAACGATAGGATTTTCTTTGGGGTTCCAAGTATCTCTTTTCCGAAACATTATTCCTCCTTTACTGCAACCCTCGCTCCCTCACATTGACGAATTAACACACAAATTACGTCCATATGAAATACTCTGGGTTCCCAGCATTGTCCTTCTAAATCGGGATTCGTTTCTACGGAAACGATAGGATTTTCTTTGGGGTTCCGAGTATCTCTTTTCCGATGCATTATTCCTCCTTTACTGCATCCCTCGCTCCCTCACATTGAAGAATTAACACACAATTTGCGTCTATATGAAATACTCTGGATTCCCTGCATTGTCCTTCTAAATCGAGACACGTTTCTACGGAAACGGTAGGATTTTCCTTGGTGTTCTGAGTATCTCTTTTTCGATGCATTATTCCTCCTTTACTGCATCCCTCGCTCCCTCACATTGACGAATTAACACACAATTTGCGTCCATATGAAATACTCTGGATTCCCTGCATTGGCCTTGTAAATTGAGATACGTTTCTACGGAAACGATTGGATTTTCTTTGGGGTTCCGAGTATCTCTTTTGCGATGCATTATTCCTCCTTCACTGCATCCCTCTCTCCCTCGGATTGACGAATTAACACACAATTGGCGTCCATATGAAATACTCTGTATTCCCTGCATTGTCCTTCTAAATCGAGATACGTTTCTACGGAAACGAGAGGATTTTCTTTGGGGTTCCGAGTATCTCTTTTCCGATGCATTATTCCTCCTTTACTGCATCCCTCTCTCCCTCACAATGACGAATTAACACACAATTTGCGTCCATATGAAATACTCTGGATTCCCTGCATTGTCCTTCTAAATCGAGATACGTTTCTACGGAAACGATAGGATTTTCTTTGGGGTTCCGAGTATCTCTTTTCCGATGCATTATTCCTCCTTTACTGCATCCATCGCTCCCTCACATTGAAGAATTAACACACAATTTGCGTCCTTATGAAATACTCTGGATTCCCTGCATTGTCCTTCTAAATCGAGACACGTTTCTACGGAAACGGTAGGATTTTCCTTGGGGTTCCGAGTATCTCTTTTCCGATGCATTATTCCTCCTTTACTGCATCCCTCGCTCCCTCACATTGACGAATTAACACACAATTTGCGTCCATATGAAATACTCTGGATTCCCTGCATTGTCCTTGTGAATTGAGATACGATTCTACGGAAACGATTGGATTTTCTTTGGGGTTCCGAGTATCTCTTTTCCGATGAATTATTCCTCCTTCACTGCATCCCTATCTCCCTCACATTGACGAATTAACACACAATTGGCGTCCATATGAAATACTCTGGATTCCCTGCATTGTCCTTCTAAATCGAGATACGTTTCTACGGAAACGAGAGGATTTTCTTTGGGGTTCCGAGTATCTCTTTTCCGATGCATTATTCCTCCTTTACTGCATCCCTCTCTCCCTCACAATGACGAATTAACACACAATTTGCGTCCATATGAAATACTCTGGATTCCCTGCATTGTCCTTCTAAATCGAGATACGTTTCTACGGAAACGATAGGATTTTCTTTGGGGTTCCTAGTATCTCTTTTCGGATGCATTATTCCTCCTTTACTGCATCCCTCGCTCCCTCACAATGACGAATTAACACACAATTGGCGTCCATATGAAATACTCTGGATTCCCTGCATTGTCCTTCTAAATCGAGATACGTTTCTATGGAAACGATAGGATTTTCTTTGGGGTTCCGAGTATCTCTTTTCCGATGCATTATTCCTCCTTTACTGCAACCCTCGCTCCCTCACATTGACGAATTAACACACAAATTACGTCCATATGAAATACTCTGGGTTCCCTGCATTGTCCTTCTAAATCGGGATTCGTTTCTACGGAAACGATAGGATTTTCTTTGGGGTTCCGAGTATCTCTTTTCCGATGCATTATTCCTCCTTTACTGCATCCCTCGCTCCCTCACATTGAAGAATTAACACACAATTTGGGTCTATATGAAATACTCTGGATTCCCTGCATTGTCCTTCTAAATCGAGATACGTTTCTATGGAAACGATAGGATTTTCTTTGGGGTTCCGAGTATCTCTTTTCCGATGCATTATTCCTCCTTTACTGCAACCCTCGCTCCCTCACATTGACGAATTAACACACAAATTACGTCCATATGAAATACTCTGGGTTCCCTGCATTGTCCTTCTAAATCGGGATTCGTTTCTACGGAAACGATAGGATTTTCTTTGGGGTTCCGAGTATCTCTTTTCCGATGCATTATTCCTCCTTTACTGCATCCCTCGCTCCCTCACATTGACGAATTAACACACAATTTGCGTCCATATGAAATACTCTGGATTCCCTGCATTGTCCTTCTAAATCGAGATACGTTTCTACGGAAACGAGAGGATTTTCTTTGGGGTTCCGAGTATCTCTTTTCCGATGGATTATTCCTCCTTTACTGCATCCCTCTCTCCCTCACAATGACGAATTAACACACAATTTGCGTCCATATGAAATACTCTGGATTCCCTGCATTGTCCTTCTAAATCGAGATACGTTTCTACGGAAACGATAGGATTTTCTTTGGGGTTCCGAGTATCTCTTTTCCGATGCATTATTCCTCCTTTACTGCATCCCTCGCTCCCTCACAATGACGAATTAACACACAATTTGCGTCCATATGAAATACTCTGGATTCCCTGCATTGTCCTTCTAAATCGAGATACGTTTCTACGGAAACGATAGGATTTTCTTTGGGGTTCCAAGTATCTCTTTTCCGATGCATTATTCCTCCTTTACTGCATCCCTCGCTCCCTCACATTGACGAATCAACACACAATTTGCGTCCATATGAAATACTCTGGATTCCCTGCATTGTCTTTCTAAATCGAGATACGTTTCTACGGAAACGATAGGATTTTCTTTGGGGTTCCGAGTATCTCTTTTCCGATGCATTATTCCTCCTTTACTGCATCCCTCGCTCCCTCACATTGACGAATTAGCACACAATTTGCGTCCATATGAAATACTCTGGATTCCCTGCATTGTCCTTCTAAATCGAGATACGTTTCTACGGAAACGATAGGATTTTCTTTGGGGATCCGAGTATCTCTTTTCCGATGCATTATTCCTCCTTTACTGCATCCCTCGCTCCCCCACATTGACGAATTAACACACAATTTGCGTCCATATGAAATACTCTGGATTCCCTGCATTGTCCTTCTAAATCGAGATACGTTTCTACGGAAACAATAGGATTTTCTTTGGGGTTCCGAGTATCTCTTTTCCGATGCATTATTCCTCCTTCACTGCATCCCTCGCTCCCTCACATTGACGAATTAACACACAATTTGCGTCCATATGAAATACTCTGGATTCCCTGCATTGTCCTTCTAAATCGAGATACGTTTCTACGGAACGAGAGGATTTTCTTTGGGGTTCCGAGTATCTCCTTTCCGATGCATTATTCCTCCTTTACTGCATCCCTCGCTCCCTCACATTGACGAATTAACACACAATTTGCTTCCATATGAAATACTCTGGATTCCCTGCATTGTCCTTCTAAATCGAGATACGTTTCTATGGAAACGAGAGGATTTTCTTTGGGGTTCCGAGTATCTCTTTTCCGATGCATTATTCCTCCTTCACTGCAACCCTCGCTCTCTCACATTGACGAATTAACACACAATTTGCGTCCATATGAAATACTTTGGATTCCCTGCATTGTCCTTCTAAATCGAGATACGTTTCTACGGAAACGAGAGGATTTTCTTTGGGGTTCCGAGTGTCTCCTTTCCGATGCATTATTCCTCCTTTACTGCATACCTCGCTCCGTCACATTGACAAATTAACACACAATTTGCGTCCATATGAAATTCTCTGTATTCCCTGCATTGTCCTTCTAAATCGGGTTTCGTTTGTACGGAAACGATAGGATTTTCTTTGGGGTTCCGAGTATCTCCTTTCCGATGCATTATTCCTCCTTTACTGCATCCCTCGCTCCCTCACATTGACGAATTAACACACAATTAGCGTCCATATGAAATACTCTGGATTACCTGCATTGTCCATCTAAATCGACATACGTTTCTATGGAAACGATAGGATTTTCATTGGGGTTCCGAATATCTCTTTTCCGATGCATTATTCCTCATTTACTGCATCCCTCGCTCCATCACATTGAAGAATTAACACACAATTTGCGTCCATATGAAATACTCTGGATTCCCTGCATTGTCCTTCTAAATCGAGATACGTTTCTACGGATAAGATAGGATTTTCTTTGGGGTTAAGAGTATCTCTTTTTAACGATGCATTATTCCTCATTTACTGCATTCCTCGCTCCCTCACATTGACGAATTAACACACAATTTGTGTCCATATGAAATACTCTGGATTCCCTGCATTGTCCTTCTAAATCGAGATACGTTTCTACGGAAACGATAGGATTTTCTTTGGGGTTCCGAGTATCTCTTTTCCGATGCATTATTCCTCCTTTACTGCATCCCTCGCTCCCTCACATTGAAGAATTAACACACAATTTGCGTCTATATGAAATACTCTGGATTCCCTGCATTGTTCTTCTAAATCGAGACACGTTTCTACGGAAACGGTAGGATTTTCCTTGTGGTTCCGAGTATCTCTTTTCCGATGCATTATTCCTCCTTTACTGCATCCCTCGCTCCCTCACATTGACGAATTAACACACAATTTGCGTCCATATGAAATACTCTGGATTCCCTGCATTGTCCTTGTAAATTGAGATACGTTTCTACGGAAACGATAGGATTTTCTTTGGGGTTCCGAGTATCTCTTTTCCGATGCATTATTCCTCCTTCACTGCATCCCTCTCTCCCTCACATTGACGAATTAACACACAATTGGCGTCCATATGAAATACTCTGGATTCCCTGCATTGTCCTTCTAAATCGAGATACATTTCTACGGAAACGAGAGGATTTTCTTTGGGGTTCCGAGTATCTCTTTTCCGATGCATTATTCCTCCTTTACTGCATCCCTCTCTCCCTCACATTGACGAATTAACACACAATTTGCGTCCATATGAAATACTCTGGATTCCCTGCATTGTCCTTCTAAATCGAGATACGTTTCTACGGAAACGATAGGATTTTCTTTGGGGTTCCGAGTATATCTTTTCCGATGCATTATTCCTCCTTTACTGCATCCCTCGCTCCCTCACAATGACGAATTAACACACAATTTGCGTCCATATGAAATACTCTGGATTCCCTGCATTGTCCTTCTAAATCGAGATACGTTTCTATGGAAACGATAGGATTTTCTTTGGGGTTCCGAGTATCTCTTTTCCGATGCATTATTCCTCCTTTACTGCATCCCTCGCTCCCTCACATTGACGAATTAACATACAAATTGCGTCCATATGAAATACTCTGGGTTCCCTGCATTGTCCTTCTAAATCGGGATTCGTTTCTACGGAAACGATAGGATTTTCTTTGGGGTTCCGAGTATCTCTTTTCCGATGCATTATTCCTCCTTTACTGCATCCCTCGCTCCCTCACATTGACGATTTAACACACAATTTGCGTCCATATGAAATACTCTGGATTCCCTGCATTGTCCTTCTAAATCGAGATACGTTTCTACGGAAACGAGAGGATTTTCTTTGGGGTTCCGAGTATCTCTTTTCCGATGCATTATTCCTCCTTTACTGCATCCCTCTCTCCCTCACAATGACGAATTAACACACAATTTGCGTCCATATGAAATACTCTGGATTCCCTGCATTGTCCTTCTAAATCGAGATACGTTTCTACGGAAACGATAGGATTTTCTTTGGGGTTCCGAGTATCTCTTTTCCGATGCATTATTCCTCCTTTACTGCATCCCTCGCTGCCTCACAATGACGAATTAACACACAATTTGCGTCCATATGAAATACTCTGGATTCCCTCCATTGTCCTTCTAAATCGAGATACGTTTCTACGGAAACGATAGGATTTTCTTTGGGGTTCCAAGTATCTCTTTTCCGATGCATTATTCCTCCTTTACTGCATCCCTCGCTCCCTCACATTGACGAATCAACACACAATTTGCGTCCATATGAAATACTCTGGATTCCCTGCATTGTCTTTCTAAATCGAGATACGTTTCTACGGAAACGATAGGATTTTCTTTGGGGTTCCGAGTATCTCTTTTCCGATGCATTATTCCTCCTTTACTGCATCCCTCGCTCCCTCACATTGACGAATTAGCACACAATTTGCGTCCATATGAAATACTCTGGATTCCCTGCATTGTCCTTCTAAATCGAGATACGTTTCTACGGAAACGATAGGATTTTCTTTGGGGATCCGAGTATCTCTTTTCCGATGCATTATTCCTCCTTTACTGCATCACTCGCTCTCCCACATTGACGAATTAACACACAATTTGCGTCCATATGAAATACTCTGGATTCCCTGCATTGTCCTTCTAAATCGAGATACGTTTCTACGGAAACAATAGGATTTTCTTTGGGGTTCCGAGTATCTCTTTTCCGATGCATTATTCCTCCTTCACTGAATCCCTCGCTCCCTCACATTGACGAATTAACACACAATTTGCGTCCATATGAAATACTCTGGATTCCCTGCATTGTCCTTCTAAATCGAGATACGTTTCTACGGAACGAGAGGATTTTCTTTGGGGTTCCGAGTATCTCCTTTCCGATGCATTATTCCTCCTTTACTGCATCCCTCGCTCCCTCACATTGACGAATTAACACACAATTTGCGTCCATATGAAATACTCTGGATTCCCTGCATTGTCCTTCTAAATCGAGATACGTTTCTATGGAAACGAGACGATTTTCTTTGGGGTTCCGAGTATCTCTTTTCCGATGCATTATTCCTCCTTCACTGCAACCCTCGCTCCCTCACATTGACGAATTAACACACAATTTGCGTCCATATGAAATACTCTGGATTCCCTGCATTGTCCTTCTAAATCGAGATACGTTTCTACGGAAACGAGAGGATTTTCTTTGGGGTTCCGAGTGTCTCCTTTCCGATGCATTATTCCTCCTTTACTGCATACCTCGCTCCGTCACATTGACAAATTAACACACAATTTGCGTCCATATGAAATTCTCTGTATTCCCTGCATTGTCCTTCTAAATCGGGATTCGTTTGTACGGAAACGATAGGATTTTCTTTGGGGTTCCGAGTATCTCTTTTCCGATGCATTATTCCTCCTTTACTGCATCCCTCGCTCCCTCACAATGACGAATTAACACACAATTTGCGTCCATATGAAATACTCTGGATTCCCTGCATTGTCCTTCTAAATCGAGATACGTTTCTACGGAAACGATAGGAATTTCTTTGGGGTTCCAAGTATCTCTTTTCCGATGCATTATTCCTCCTTTACTGCATCCCTCGCTCCCTCACATTGACGAATCAACACACAATTTGCGTCCATATGAAATACTCTGGATTCCCTGCATTGTCTTTCTAAATCGAGATACGTTTCTACGGAAACGATAGGATTTTCTTTGGGGTTCCGAGTATCTCTTTTCCGATGCATTATTCCTCCTTTACTGCATCCCTCGCTCCCTCACATTGACGAATTAGCACACAATTTGCGTCCATATGAAATACTCTGGATTCCCTGCATTGTCCTTCTAAATCGAGATACGTTTCTACGGAAACGATAGGATTTTCTTTGGGGATCCGAGTATCTCTTTTCCGATGCATTATACCTCCTTTACTGCATCCCTCGCTCCCCCACGTTGACGAATTAACACACAATTTGCGTCCATATGAAATACTCTGGATTCCCTGCATTGTCCTTCTAAATCGAGATACGTTTCTACGGAAACAATAGGATTTTCTTTGGGGTTCCGAGTATCTCTTTTCCGATGCATTATTCCTCCTTCACTGAATCCCTCGCTCCCTCACATTGACGAATTAACACACAATTTGCGTCCATATGAAATACTCTGGATTCCCTGCATTGTCCTTCTAAATCGAGATACGTTTCTACGGAACGAGAGGATTTTCTTTGGGGTTCCGAGTATCTCCTTTCCGATGCATTATTCCTCCTTTACTGCATCCCTCGCTCCCTCACATTGACGAATTAACACACAATTTGCGTCCATATGAAATACTCTGGATTCCCTGCATTGTCCTTCTAAATCGAGATACGTTTCTATGGAAACGAGAGGATTTTCTTTGGGGTTCCGAGTATCTCTTTTCCGATGCATTATTCCTCCTTCACTGCAACCCTCGCTCCCTCACATTGACGAATTAACACACAATTTGCGTCCATATGAAATACTCTGGATTCCCTGCATTGTCCTTCTAAATCGAGATACGTTTCTACGGAAACGATAGGATTTTCTTTGGGGTTCCGAGTATCTCCTTTCCGATGCATTATTCCTCCTTTACTGCATCCCTCGCTCCCTCACATTGACGAATTAACACACAATTAGCGTCCATATGAAATACTCTGGATTACCTGCATTGTCCATCTAAATCGACATACGTTTCTATGGAAACGATAGGATTTTCATTGGGGTTCCGAGTATCTCTTTTCCGATGCATTATTCCTCATTTACTGCATCCCTCGCTCCATCACATTGAAGAATTAACACACAATTTGCGTCCATATGAAATACTCTGGATTCCCTGCATTGTCCTTCTAAATCGAGATACGTTTCTACGGATAAGATAGGATTTTCTTTGGGGTTAAGAGTATCTCTTTTCCGATGCATTATTCCTCATTTACTGCATTCCTCGCTCCCTCACATTGACGAATTAACACACAATTTGTGTCCATATGAAATACTCTGGATTCCCTGCATTGTCCTTCTAAATCGAGATACGTTTCTACGGAAACGATAGGATTTTCTTTGGGGTTCCGAGTATCTCTTTTCCGATGCATTATTCCTCCTTTACTGCATCCCTCGCTCCCTCACATTGAAGAATTAACACACAATTTGCGTCTATATGAAATACTCTGGATTCCCTGCATTGTCCTTCTAAATCGAGACACGTTTCTACGGAAACGGTAGGATTTTCCTTGGGGTTCCGAGTATCTCTTTTCCGATGCATTATTCCTCCTTTACTGCATCCCTCTCTCCCTCACATTGACGAATTAACACACAATTTGCGTCCATATGAAATACTCTGGATTCCCTGCATTGTCCTTGTAAATTGAGATACGTTTCTACGGAAATGATAGGATTTTCTTTGGGGTTCCGAGTATCTCTTTTCCGATGCATTATTCCTCCTTCACTGCATCCCTCTCTCCCTCACATTGACGAATTAACACACAATTGGCGTCCATATGAAATACTCTGGATTCCCTGCATTGTCCTTCTAAATCGAGATACATTTCTACGGAAACGAGAGGATTTTCTTTGGGGTTCCGAGTATCTCTTTTCCGATGCATTATTCCTCCTTTACTGCATCCCTCTCTCCCTCACATTGACGAATTAACACACAATTTGCGTCCATATGAAATACTCTGGATTCCCTCCATTGTCCTTCTAAATCGAGATACGTTTCTACGGAAACGATAGGATTTTCTTTGGGGTTCCGAGTATCTCTTTTCCGATGCATTATTCCTCCTTTACTGCATCCCTCGCTCCCTCACAATGACGAATTAACACACAATTTGCGTCCATATGAAATACTCTGGATTCCCTGCATTGTCCTTCTAAATCGAGATACGTTTCTATGGAAACGATAGGATTTTCTTTGGGGTTCCGAGTATCTCTTTTCCGATGCATTATTCCTCCTTTACTGCATCCCTCGCTCCCTCACATTGACGAATTAACACACAAATTGCGTCCATATGAAATACTCTGGGTTCCCTGCATTGTCCTTCTAAATCGGGATTCGTTTCTACGGAAACGATAGGATTTTCTTTGGGGTTCCGAGTATCTCTTTTCCGATGCATTATTCCTCCTTTACTGCATCCCTCGCTCCCTCACATTGACGAATTAACACACAATTTGCGTCCATATGAAATACTCTGGATTCCCTGCATTGTCCTTCTAAATCGAGATACGTTTCTACGGAAACGGTAGGATTTTCTGTGGGTTCCAAGTATCTCTTTTCCGAAACATTATTCCTCCTTTACTGCATCCCTCGCTCCCTCACACTGACCAATTAACACACAATTTGCGTCCATATGAAATACTCTGGATTCCCTGCATTGTCCTTCTAAATCGAGATATGTTTCAACGGAAACGATAGGATTTTCTTTGGGGTTCCGAGTATCTCTTTTCTGATGCATTATTCCTCCTTTACTGCATACCTCGCTCCCTCACATTGACAAATTAACACACAATTTGCGTCCATATGAAATTCTCTGGATTCCCTGCATTGTCCTTCTAAATCGGGATTCGTTTCTACGGAAACGATAGGATTTTCTTTGGGGTTCCGAGTATCTCTTTTCCGATGCATTATTCCTCCTTTACTGCATCCCTCGCTCCCTCACATTGACGAATTAACACACAATTTGCGTCCATATGAAATACTCTGGATTACCTGCATTGTCCATCTAAATCGACATACGTTTCTATGGAAACGATAGGATTTTCATTGGGGTTCCGAGTATCTCTTTTCCGATGCATTATTCCTCATTTACTGCATCCCCCGCTCCATCACATTGAAGAATTAACACACAATTTGCGTCCATATGAAATACTCTGGATTCCCTGCATTGTCCTTCTAAATCGAGATACGTTTCTACGGATAAGATAGGATTTTCTTTGGGGTTAAGAGTATCTCTTTTCCGATGCATTATTCCTCATTTACTGCATTCCTCGCTCCCTCACATTGACGAATTAACACACAATTTGCGTCCATATGAAATACTCTGGATTCCCTGCATTGTCCTTCTAAATCGAGATACGTTTCTACGGAAACGATAGGATTTTCTTTGGGGTTCCGAGTATCTCTTTTCCGATGCATTATTCCTCCTTTACTGCATCTCTCGCTCCCTCACATTGAAGAATTAACACACAATTTGCGTCTATATGAAATACTCTGGATTCCCTGCATTGTCCTTCTAAATCGAGACACGTTTCTACGGAAACGGTAGGATTTTCCTTGGGGTTCCGAGTATCTCTTTTCCGATGCATTATTCCTCCTTTACTGCATCCCTCGCTCCCTCACATTGACGAATTAACACACAATTTGCGTCCATATGAAATACTCTGGATTCCCTGCATTGTCCTTGTAAATTGAGATACGTTTCTACGGAAACGATAGGATTTTCTTTGGGGTTCCGAGTATCTCTTTTCCGATGCATTATTCCTCCTTCACTGCATCCCTCTCTCCCTCACATTGACGAATTAACACACAATTGGCGTCCATATGAAATACTCTGGATTCCCTGCATTGTCCTTCTAAATCGAGATACATTTCTACGGAAACGAGAGGATTTTCTTTGGGGTTCCGAGTATCTCTTTTCCGATGCATTATTCCTCCTTTACTGCATCCCTCTCTCCCTCACATTGACGAATTAACACACAATTTGCGTCCATATGAAATACTCTGGATTCCCTCCATTGTCCTTCTAAATCGAGATACGTTTCTACGGAAACGATAGGATTTTCTTTGGGGTTCCGAGTATCTCTTTTCCGATGCATTATTCCTCCTTTACTGCATCCCTCGCTCCCTCACAATGACGAATTAACACACAATTTGCGTCCATATGAAATACTCTGGATTCCCTGCATTGTCCTTCTAAATCGAGATACGTTTCTATGGAAACGATAGGATTTTCTTTGGGGTTCCGAGTATCTCTTTTCCGATGCATTATTCCTCCTTTACTGCATCCCTCGCTCCCTCACATTGACGAATTAACACACAAATTGCGTCCATATGAAATACTCTGGGTTCCCTGCATTGTCCTTCTAAATCGGGATTCGTTTCTACGGAAACGATAGGATTTTCTTTGGGGTTCCGAGTATCTCTTTTCCGATGCATTATTCCTCCTTTACTGCATCCCTCGCTCCCTCACATTGACGAATTAACACACAATTTGCGTCCATATGAAATACTCTGGATTCCCTGCATTGTCCTTCTAAATCGAGATACGTTTCTACGGAAACGGTAGGATTTTCTGTGGGTTCCAAGTATCTCTTTTCCGAAACATTATTCCTCCTTTACTGCATCCCTCGCTCCCTCACACTGACCAATTAACACACAATTTGCGTCCATATGAAATACTCTGGATTCCCTGCATTGTCCTTCTAAATCGAGATATGTTTCAACGGAAACGATAGGATTTTCTTTGGGGTTCCGAGTATCTCTTTTCTGATGCATTATTCCTCCTTTACTGCATACCTCGCTCCCTCACATTGACAAATTAACACACAATTTGCGTCCATATGAAATTCTCTGGATTCCCTGCATTGTCCTTCTAAATCGGGATTCGTTTCTACGGAAACGATAGGATTTTCTTTGGGGTTCCGAGTATCTCTTTTCCGATGCATTATTCCTCCTTTACTGCATCCCTCGCTCCCTCACATTGACGAATTAACACACAATTTGCGTCCATATGAAATACTCTGGATTACCTGCATTGTCCATCTAAATCGACATACGTTTCTATGGAAACGATAGGATTTTCATTGGGGTTCCGAGTATCTCTTTTCCGATGCATTATTCCTCATTTACTGCATCCCTCGCTCCATCACATTGAAGAATTAACACACAATTTGCGTCCATATGAAATACTCTGGATTCCCTGCATTGTCCTTCTAAATCGAGATACGTTTCTACGGATAAGATAGGATTTTCTTTGGGGTTAAGAGTATCTCTTTTCCGATGCATTATTCCTCATTTACTGCATTCCTCGCTCCCTCACATTGACGAATTAACACACAATTTGCGTCCATATGAAATACTCTGGATTCCCTGCATTGTCCTTCTAAATCGAGATACGTTTCTACGGAAACGATAGGATTTTCTTTGGGGTTCCGAGTATCTCTTTTCCGATGCATTATTCCTCCTTTACTGCATCCCTCGCTCCCTCACATTGAAGAATTAACACACAATTTGCGTCAATATGAAATACTCTGGATTCCCTGCATTGTCCTTCTAAATCGAGACACGTTTCTACGGAAACGGTAGGATTTTCCTTGGGGTTCCGAGTATCTCTTTTCCGATGCATTATTCCTCCTTTACTGCATCCCTCGCTCCCTCACATTGACGAATTAACACACAATTTGCGTCCATATGAAATACTCTGGATTCCCTGCATTGTCCTTGTAAATTGAGATACGTTTCTACGGAAACGATAGGATTTTCTTTGGGGTTCCGAGTATCTCTTTTCCGATGCATTATTCCTCCTTCACTGCATCCCTCTCTCCCTCACATTGACGAATTAACACACAATTGGCGTCCATATGAAATACTCTGGATTCCCTGCATTGTCCTTCTAAATCGAGATACATTTCTACGGAAACGAGAGGATTTTCTTTGGGGTTCCGAGTATCTCTTTTCCGATGCATTATTCCTGCTTTACTGCATCCCTCTCTCCCTCACATTGACGAATTAACACACAATTTGCGTCCATATGAAATACTCTGGATTCCCTGCATTGTCCTTCTAAATCGAGATACGTTTCTATGGAAACGATAGGATTTTCTTTGGGGTTCCGAGTATCTCTTTTCCGATGCATTATTCCTCCTTTACTGCATCCCTCGCTCCCTCACATTGACGAATTAACACACAAATTGCGTCCATATGAAATACTCTGGGTTCCCTGCATTGTCCTTCTAAATCGGGATTCGTTTCTACGGAAACGATAGGATTTTCTTTGGGGTTCCGAGTATCTCTTTTCCGATGCATTATTCCTCCTTTACTGCATCCCTCGCTCCCTCACATTGACGAATTAACACACAATTTGCGTCCATATGAAATACTCTGGATTCCCTGCATTGTCCTTCTAAATCGAGATACGTTTCTACGGAAACGGTAGGATTTTCTGTGGGTTCCAAGTATCTCTTTTCCGAAACATTATTCCTCCTTTACTGCATCCCTCGCTCCCTCACACTGACCAATTAACACACAATTTGCGTCCATATGAAATACTCTGGATTCCCTGCATTGTCCTTCTAAATCGAGATATGTTTCAACGGAAACGATAGGATTTTCTTTGGGGTTCCGAGTATCTCTTTTCTGATGCATTATTCCTCCTTTACTGCATACCTCGCTCCCTCACATTGACAAATTAACACACAATTTGCGTCCATATGAAATTCTCTGGATTCCCTGCATTGTCCTTCTAAATCGGGATTCGTTTCTACGGAAACGATAGGATTTTCTTTGGGGTTCCGAGTATCTCTTTTCCGATGCATTATTCCTCCTTTACTGCATCCCTCGCTCCCTCACATTGACGAATTAACACACAATTTGCGTCCATATGAAATACTCTGGATTCCCTGGATTGTCCTTCTAAATCGAGATACGTTTCTATGGAAACGAGAGGATTTTCTTTGGGGTACCGAGTATCTCTTTTCCGATGCATTCTTCCTCCTTTACTGCATCCATCGCTCCCTCACATTGACGAATTAACACACAATTTGCGTCCATAGGAAATACTCTTGATTCCCTGCATTGTCCTTCTAAATCGAGATACGTTTCTACGGAAACGATAGGATTTTCTTTGGGGTTCCGAGTATCTCTTTTCCGATGCATTATTCCTCCTTTACTGCATCCCTCGCTCCCTCACATTGACGAATTAACACACAATTTGCGTCCTTATGAAATACTCTGGATTCCCTGCAGTATCCTTCTAAATCGAGATACGTTTCTACGGAAACGAAAGGATTTTCTTTGGGGTTCCGAGTATCTCTTTTCCGTTGCATTATTCCTCCCTTACTGCATCCCTCGCTCCCTCACATTGACGAATTAACACACAATTTTCGTCCATATGAAATACTCTGGATTCCTTGCATTGTCCTTCTAAATCGAGATACGTTTCTACGGAAACGATAGGATTTTCTTTGGGGTTCCGAGTATCTCTTTTCCGATGCATTATTCCTCCTTTACTGCATCCCTCGCTCCCTCACATTGCCGAATTAACACACAATTTGCGTCCATATGAAATACTCTGGGTTCCCTGCATTATCTTTCTAAAGCGAGATACGTTTCTATGGAAACGATAGGATTTTCTTTTGGGAGTCGAGTATCTCTTTTCCGATGCATTATACCTCCTTTACTGCATCTCTCGCTCCCTCACATTGACGAATTAACACACAATTTGCATCCATATGAAATACTCTGGATTCCCTGCAGTGTCCTTCTAAATCGAGATACGTTTCTACGGAAACGAAAGGATTTTCTATGGGGTTCCGAGTATCTCTTTTCCGTTGCATTATTCCTCCTTTACTGCATCCCTCGCTCCCTCACATTGACGAATTAACACACAATTTTCGTCCATATGAAATACTCTGGATTCCTTGCATTGTCCTTCTAAATCGGGATTCGTTTCTACGGAAACGATAGGATTTTCTTTGGGGTTCCGAGTATCTCTTTTCCGATGCATTATTCCTCCTTTACTGCATCCCTCGCTCCCTCACATTGACGAATTAACACACAATTTGCGTCCATATGAAATACTCTGGATTCCCTGCATTGTCCTTCTAAATCGAGATACGTTTCTACGGAAACGGTAGGATTTTCTGTGGGTTCCAAGTATCTCTTTTCCGAAACATTATTCCTCCTTTACTGCATCCCTCGCTCCCTCACACTGACCAATTAACACACAATTTGCGTCCATATGAAATACTCTGGATTCCCTGCATTGTCCTTCTAAATCGAGATATGTTTCAACGGAAACGATAGGATTTTCTTTGGGGTTCCGAGTATCTCTTTTCTGATGCATTATTCCTCCTTTTCTGCATACCTCGCTCCCTCACATTGACAAATTAACACACAATTTGCGTCCATATGAAATTCTCTGGATTCCCTGCATTGTCCTTCTAAATCGGGATTCGTTTCTACGGAAACGATAGGATTTTCTTTGGGGTTCCGAGTATCTCTTTTCCGATGCATTATTCCTCCTTTACTGCATCCCTCGCTCCCTCACATTGACGAATTAACACACAATTTGCGTCCATATGAAATACTCTGGATTCCCTGGATTGTCCTTCTAAATCGAGATACGTTTCTATGGAAACGAGAGGATTTTCTTTGGGGTTTCGAGTATCTCTTTTCCGATGCATTCTTCCTCCTTTACTGCATCCATCGCTCCCTCACATTGACGAATTAACACACAATTTGCGTCCATAGGAAATACTCTTGATTCCCTGCATTGTCCTTCTAAATCGAGATACGTTTCTACGGAAACGATAGGATTTTCTTTGGGGTTCCGCGTATCTCTTTTCCGATGCATTATTCCTCCTTTACTGCATCCCTCGCTCCCTCACATTGACGAATTAACACACAATTTGCGTCCTTATGAAATACTCTGGATTCCCTGCAGTATCCTTCTAAATCGAGATACGTTTCTACGGAAACGAAAGGATTTTCTTTGGGGTTCCGAGTATCTCTTTTCCGTTGCATTATTCCTCCCTTACTGCATCCCTCGCTCCCTCACATTGACGAATTAACACACAATTTTCGTCCATATGAAATACTCTGGATTCCTTGCATTGTCCTTCTAAATCGAGATACGTTTCTACGGAAACGATAGGATTTTCTTTGGGGTTCCGAGTATCTCTTTTCCGATGCATTATTCCTCCTTTACTGCATCCCTCGCTCCCTCACATTGCCGAATTAACACACAATTTGCGTCCATATGAAATACTCTGGGTTCCCTGCATTATCTTTCTAAAGCGAGATACATTTCTACGGAAACGATAGGATTTTCTTTTGGGAGTCGAGTATCTCTTTTCCGATGCATTATACCTCCTTTACTGCATCTCTCGCTCCCTCACATTGACGAATTAACACACAATTTGCGTCCATATGATATACTCTGGATTCCCTGCATTGTCCTTCTAAATCGAGATACGTTTCTACAGAAACGATAGGATTTTCTTTGGGGTTCCGTGTATCGCTTATCCGATGCATTATTCCTCCTTTACTGCATTTCTCGCTCCCTCACATTGACGAATTAACACACAATTTGCGTCCATATGGAATACTCTGGATTCCCTGCATTGTCGTTCTAAATCGAGATACGTTTCTATGGAAACCATAGGATTTTCTTTGGGGTTCCCAGTATCTCTTTTCCGATGCATTATTCGCCCTTTACTGCATCCCTCGCTCCCTCACATTGACGAATTAACACACAATTTGCGTCCATATGAAATACTCTGGATTCCCTGCATTGTCCTTCTAAATCGAGATACGTTTCTACGGAAAAGATGGGATTTTCTTTGGGGTTCCGAGTATCTCTTTTCCGATGCATTATTCCTCCTTTACTGCATCCCTCGCTCCCTCACACTGATGCATTAACACACAATTTGCGTCCATATGAAATACTCTGGATTCCCTGCATTGTCCTTCTAAATCGAGATACGTTTCTACGGAACGAGAGGATTTTCTTTAGGGTTCCGAGTATCTCCTTTCCGATGCATTATTCCTCCTTTACTGCATCCCTCGCTCCCTCACATTGACGAATTAACACACAATTTGCGTCCATATGAAATACTCTGGATTCCCTGCAGTGTCCTTCTAAATCGAGATACGTTTCTACGGAAACGAAAGGATTTTCTATGGGGTTCCGAGTATCTCTTTTCCGTTGCATTATTCCTCCTTTACTGCATCCCTCGCTCCCTCACATTGACGAATTAACACACAATTTTCGTCCATATGAAATACTCTGGATTCCTTGCATTGTCCATCTAAATCGAGATACGTTTCTACGGAAACGATAGGATTTTCTTTGGGGTTCCGAGTATCTCTTTTCCGATGCATTATTCCTCCTTTACTGCATCCCTCGCTCCCTCACATTGCCGAATTAACACACAATTTGCGTCCATATGAAATACTCTGGGTTCCCTGCATTATCTTTCTAAAGCGAGATACGTTTCTACGGAAACGATAGGATTTTCTTTTGGGAGTCGAGTATCTCTTTTCCGATGCATTATACCTCCTTTACTGCATCTCTCGCTCCCTCACATTGACGAATTAACACACAATTTGCGTCCATATGATATACTCTGGGTCCCTGCATTGTCCTTCTAAATCGAGATACGTTTCTACAGAAACGATAGGATTTTCTTTGGGGTTCCGTGTATCGCTTATCCGATGCATTATTCCTCCTTTACTGCATTTCTCGCTCCCTCACATTGACGAATTAACACACAATTTGCGTCCATATGAAATACTCTGGATTCCCTGCATTGTCCTTCTAAATCGAGATACGTTTCTACGGAAACGAGAGGATTTTCTTTGGGGTTCCGAGTATCTCTTTTCCGATGCATTATTCCCCCTTTACTGCATCCCTCGCTCCCTCACATTGACGAATTAACACACAATTTGCGTCCATATGAAATACTCTGGATTCCCTGGATTGTCCTTCTAAATCGAGATACGTTTCTACGGAACGAGAGGATTTTCTTTAGGGTTCCGAGTATCTCCTTTCCGATGCATTATTCCTCCTTTACTGCATCCCTCGCTCCCTCACATTGACGAATTAACACACAATTTGCGTCCATATGAAATACTCTGGATTCCCTGCAGTGTCCTTCTAAATCGAGATACGTTTCTACGGAAATGATAGGATTTTCTTTGGGGTTCCGAGTATCTCTTTTCCGATGCATTATTCCTCCTTTACTGCATCCCTCGCTCCCTCACATTGCCGAATTAGCACACAATTTACGTCCATATGAAATACTCTGGGTTCCCTGCATTATCTTTCTAAAGCGAGATACGTTTCTACGGAAACGATAGGATTTTCTTTTGGGAGTCGAGTATCTCTTCTCCGATGCATTATACCTCCTTTACTGCATCTCTCGCTCCCTCACATTGACGAATTAACACACAATTTGCGTCCATATGATATACTCTGGATTCCCTGCATTGTCCTTCTAAATTGAGATACGTTTCTACAGAAACGATAGGATTTTCTTTGGGGTTCCGTGTATCGCTTATCCGATGCATTATTCCTCCTTTACTGCATTTCTCGCTCCCTCACATTGACGAATTAACACACAATTTGCGTCCATATGGAATACTCTGGATTCCCTGCATTGTCCTTCTAAATCGAGATACGTTTCTACGGAAACGATAGGATTTTCTTTGGGGTTCCGAGTATCTCTTTTCCGATGCATTATTCCCCCTTTACTGCATCCTCGCTCCCTCACATTGACGAATTAACACACAATTTGCGTCCATATGAAATAGTCTGGATTCCCTGCATTGTCCTTCTAAATCGAGATACGTTTCTACGGAAAAGATGGGATTTTCTTTGGGGTTCCGAGTATCTCTTTTCCGATGCATTATTCCTCCTTTACTGCATCCCTCGCTCCCTCACATTGACGCATTAACACACAATTTGCGTCCATATGAAATACTCTGGATTCCCTGCATTGTCCTTCTAAATCGAGATACGTTTCTACGGAAACGATAGGATTTTCTTTGGGGTTCCGAGTAGCTCTTTTCCGATGCATTATTCCTCCTTTACTGCATCCCTCGCTCCCTCACATTGACGAATTAACACACAATCTGCGTCCATATGAAATACTCTGGATTCCCTGCATTGTCCTTCTAAATCGAGATACGTTTCTACGGAAACGATAGGATTTTCTTTGGGGTTCCGAGTATCTCTTTTCCGATGCATTATTCCTCCTTCACTGCATCCCTCGCACCCTCACATTGACGAATTAACACACAATTTGCGTCCATATGAAATACTCTGGATTCGCTGCATTGTCCTTCTAAATCGAGATACGTTTCTACGGAACGAGAGGATTTTCTTTGGGGTTCCGAGTATCTCCTTTCCGATGCATTATTCCTCCTTTACTGCATCCCTCGCTCCCTCACATTGACGAATTAACACACAATTTGCGTCCATATGAAATACTCTGGATTCCCTGCATTGTCCTTCTAAATCGAGATACGTTTCTACGGAAACGATTGGATTTTCTTTGGGGTTCTGAGTGTCTCTTTATCGATGCATCATTCCTCCTTTACTGCATCCCTCGCTACCTCACATTGACGAATTAACACACAATCTGCGTCCATATGAAATACTCTGGATTCCCTGCATTGTCCTTCTAAATCGAGATACGTTTCTACGGAAACGATAGGATTTTCTTTGGGGTTCCGAGTATCTCTTTTCCGATGCATTATTCCTCCTCTACTGCATCCCTCGCTCCCTCACATTGACGAATTAACACACAATTTGCGTCCATATGAAATACTCTGGGTTCCCTGCATTGTCCTTCTAAATCGAGATACGTTTCTACGGAACGAGAGGATTTTCTTTGGGGTTCCGAGTATCTCCTTTCCGATGCATTATTCCTCCTTTACTGCATCCCTCGCTCCCTCACATTGACGAATTAACACACAATTTGCGTCCATATGAAATACTCTGGATTCCCTGCATTGTCCTTCTAAATCGAGATACGTTTCTACGGAAACGATAGGATTTTCTTTGGGGTTCCGAGTGTCTCTTTTCCGATGCATTATTCCTCCTTTAGTGCATCCCTCGCTCCCTCACATTGACGAATTAACACACAATTTGCGTCCATATGAAATACTCTGGATTCCCTGCATTGTACTTCTAAATCGAGATACGTTTCTCTGGAAGCGATAGGATCTTCTTTGGGGTTCCGAGTTTCTCTTTTCCGATGCATTATTCCTCCTTTACTGCATCCCTCGCTCCCTCACATTGACGAATTAACACACAAATTACGTCCATATGAAATACTCTGGGTTCCCTGCATTGTCCTTCTAAATCGGGATTCGTTTCTACGGAAACGATAGGATTTTCTTTGGGGTTCCGAGTATCTCTTTTCCGATGCATTATTCCTCCTTTACTGCATCCCTCGCTCCCTCACATTGACGAATCAACACACAATTTGCGTCCATATGAAATACTCTGGATTCCCTGCATTCTCCTTCTAAATCGAGATACGTTTCTACGGAAACGATAGGATTTTCTTTGGGGTTCTGAGTATCTCTTTTCCGATGCATTATTCCTCCTTTACTGCATCCCTCGCTCCCTCACATTGACGAATTTGCACACAATTTGCGTCCATATGAAATACTCTGGATTCCCTGCATTGTCCTTCTAAATCGAGATATGTTTCTACGGATAAGATAGGATTTTCTTTGGGGTTAAGAGTATCTCTTTTCCGATGCATTATTCCTCATTTACTGCATTCCTCGCTCCCTCACATTGACGAATTAACACACAATTTGTGTCCATATAAAATACTCTGGATTCCCTGCATTGTCCTTCTAAATCGAGATACGTTTCTACGGAAACGATAGGATTTTCTTTGGGGTTCCGAGTATCTCTTTTCCGATGCATTATTCCTCCTTTACTGCATCCCTCGGTCCCTCACATTGAAGAATTAACACACAATTTGCGTCTATATGAAATACTCTGGATTCCCTGCATTGTCCTTCTAAATCGAGACACGTATCTACGGAAATGGTAGGATTTTCCTTGGGGTTCCGAGTATCTCTTTTCCGATGCATTATTCCTCCTTTACTGCATCCCTCGCTCCCTCACATTGACGAATTAACACACAATGTGCGTCCATATGAAATACTCTGGATTCCCTGCATTGTCCTTGTAAATTGAGATACGTTTCTACGGAAACGATAGGATTTTCTTTGGGGTTCCGAGTATCTCTTTTCCGATGCATTATTCCTGCTTCACTGCATCCCTCTCTCCCTCACATTGACGAATTAACACACAATTGGCGTCCATATGAAATACTCTGGATTCCCTGCATTGTCCTTCTAAATCGAGATACGTTTCTACGGAAACGAGAGGATTTTCTTTGGGGTTCCGAGTATCTCTTTTCCGATGCATTATTCCTCCTTTACTGCATCCCTCTCACCCTCACATTGACGAATTAACGCACAATTTGCGTCCATATGAAATACTCTGGATTCCCTGCATTGTCCTTCTAAATCGAGATACGTTTCTACGGAAACGATAGGATTTTCTGTGGGTTCCAAGTATCTCTTTTCCGAAACATTATTCCTCCTTTACTGCATCCCTCGCTCCCTCACATTGACCAATTAACACACAATTTGCGTCCATATGAAATACTCTGGATTCCCTGCATTGTCCTTCTAAATCGAGATATGTTTCAACGGAAACGATAGGATTTTCTTTGGGGTTCCGAGTATCTCTTTTCTGATGCATTATTCCTCCTTCACTGCATACCTCGCTCCCTCACATTGACAAATTAACACACAATTTGCGTCCATATGAAAATCTCTGGATTCCCTGCATTGTCCTTCTAAATCGGGATTCGTTTCTACGGAAACGATAGGATTTTCTTTGGGGTTCCGAGTATCTCTTTTCCGATGCGTTATTCCTCCTTTACTGCATCCCTCGCTCCCTCACATTGACGAATTAACACACAATTTGCATCCATATGAAATACTCTGGATTACCTGGATTGTCCTTCTAAATCGAGATACGTTTCTATGGAAACGAGAGTATTTTCTTTGGGGTTCCGACTATCTCTTTCCCGATGCATTATTCCTCCTTTACTGCATCCCTCGCTCCATCACATTGGAGAATTATCACACAATTTGCGTCCATATGAAATACTCTGGATTCCCGGCATTGTCCTTCTAAATCGAGCTACGTTTCTACGGATAAGATAGGATTTTCTTTGGGGTTAAGAGTATCTCTTTTCCGATGCATTATTTCTCCTTTACTGCATTCCTCGCTCCCTCACATTGACGAATTAACACACAATTTGTGTCCATATGAAATACTCTGGATTTCCTGCATTGTCCTTCTAAATCGAGATACGTTTCTACGGAAACGATAGGACTTTCTTTGGGGATCCGAGTATCTCTTTTCCGATGCATTTTTACTCCTTTACTGCATCCCTCGCTCCCTCACATTGAAGAATTAACACACAATTTGCGTCTATATGAAATACACTGGATTCCCTGCATTGTCCTTCTAAATCGAGACACGTGTCTACGGAAACGGTAGGATTTTCCTTGGGGTTCCGAGTATCTCTTTTCCGATGCATTATTCCTCCTTTACTGCATCCCTCGCTCCCTCACATTGACGAATTAACACACAATTTGCGTCCATATGAAATACTCTGGATTCCCTGCATTGTCCTTGTAAATTGAGATACGTTTCTACGGAAACGATAGGATTTTCTTTGGGGTTCCGAGTATCTCTTTTCCGATGCATTATTCCTCCTTCACTGCATCCCTCTCTCCCTCACATTGACGAATTAACACACAATTGGCGTCCATATGAAGTACTCTGGATTCCCTGCATTGTCCTTCTAAATCGAGATACATTTCTACGGAAACGAGAGGATTTTCTTTGGGGTTCCGAGTATCTCTTTTCCGATGCATTATTCCTCCTTTACTGCATCCCTCTCTCCCTCACATTGACGAATTAACACACAATTTGCGTGATATGAAATACTCTGGATTCCCTGCATTGTCCTTCTAAATCGAGATACGTTTCTTCGGAAACGATAGGATTTTCTTTGGGGTTCCGAGTATCTCTTTTCCGATGCATTATTCCTCCTTTACTGCATCCCTCGCTCCCTCACAATGACGAATTAACACACAATTTGCGTCCATATGAAATACTCTGGATTCCCTGCATTGTCCTTCTAAATCGAGATAAGTTTCTATGGAAACGATAGGATTTTCTTTGGGGTTCCGAGTATCTCTATTCCGATGCATTATTCCTCCTTTACTCCATCCCTCGCTCCCTCACATTGACGAATTAACACACAAATTGCGTCCATATGAAATACTCTGGGTTCCCTGCATTGTCCTTCTAAATCGGGATTCGTTTCTACGGAAACGATAGGATTTTCTTTGGGGTTCCGAGTATCTCTTTCCGATGCATTATTCCTCCATTACTGCATCCCTCGCTCCCTCACATTGAAGAATTAACACACAATTTGCGTCCATATGAAATACTCTGGATTCCCTGCATTGTCCTTCTAAATCGAGATACGTTTCTACGGAAACGATAGGACTTTCTTTGGGGTTCCGAGTATCTCTTTTCCGATGCATTATTCCTCCTTTACTGCATCCCTCGCTCTCTCACATTGAAGAATTTACACACAAATTGCGTCTATATGAAATACTCTGGATTCCCTGCATTGTCCTTCTAAATCGAGACACGTTTCTACGGAAACGGTAGGATTTTCCTTGGGGTTCCGAGTATCTCTATTCCGATGCATTATTCCTCCTTTACTGCATCCCTCGCTCCCTCACATTGACGAATTAACACACAATTTGCGTCCATATGAAATACTCTGGATTCCCTGCATTGTCCTTGTAAATTGAGATACGTTTCTACGGAAACGATAGGATTTTCTTTGGGGTTCCGAGTATCTCTTTTCCGATGCATTATTCCTCCTTCACTGCATCCCTCTCTCCCTCACATTGACGAAGTAACACACAATTGGCGTCCATATGAAGTACTCTGGATTCCCTTCATTGTCCTTCTAAATCGAGATACGTTTCTACGGAAACGAGAGGATTTTCTTTGGGGTTCCGAGTATCTCTTTTCCGATGCATTATTCCTCCTTTACTGCATCCCTCTCTCCCTCACATTGACGAATTAACACACAATTTGCGTCCATATGAAATACTCTGGATTCCCTGCATTGTCCTTCTAAATCGAGATACGTTTCTTCGGAAAAGATAGGATTTTCTTTGGGCTTCCGAGTATCTCTTTTCCGATGCATTATTCCTCCTTTACTGCATCCCTCGCTCCCTCACAATGACGAATTAACACACAATTTGCGTCCATATGAAATACTCTGGATTCCCTGCATTGTCCCTCTAAATCGAGATACGTTTCTATGGAAACGATAGGATTTTCTTTGGGGTTCCGAGTATCTCTTTTCCGATGCATTATTCCTCCTTTACTCCATCCCTCGCTCCCTCACATTGACGAATTAACACACAAATTGCGTCCATATGAAATACTCTGGGTTCCCTGCATTGTCCTTCTAAATCGGGATTCGTTTCTACGGAAACGATAGGATTTTCTTTGGGGTTCCGAGTATCTCTTTCCGATGCATTATTCCTCCATTAGTGCATCCCTCGCTCACTCACATTGAAGAATTAACACACAATTTGCGTCCATATGAAATACCCTGGATTCCCTGCATTGTCCTTCTAAATCGAGTTACGTTTCTACGGAAACGATAGGACTTTCTTTGGGGTTCCGAGTATCTCTTTTCCGATGCATTATTCCTCCTTTACTGCATCCCTCGCTCCCTCACATTGAAGAATTAACACACAATTTGCGTCTATATGAAATACTCTGGATTCCCTGCATTGTCCTTCTAAATCGAGACACGTTTCTACGGAAACGGTAGGATTTTCCTTGGGGTTCCGAGTATCTCTTTTCCGATGCATTGTTCCTCCTTTACTGCATCCCTCGCTCCCTCACATTGACGAATTAACACACAATTTGCGTCCATATGAAATACTCTGGATTCCCTGCATTGTCCTTGTAAATTGAGATACGTTTCTACGGAAACGATAGGATTTTCTTTGGGGTTCCGAGTATCTCTTTTCCGATGCATTATTCCTCCTTCACTGCATCCCTCTCTCCCTCACATTGACGAATTAACACACAATTGGCGTCCATATGAAATACTCTGGGTTCCCTGCATTGTCCTTCTAAATCGGGATTCGTTTCTACGGAAACGATAGGATTTTCTTTGGGGTTCCGAGTATCTTTTTTCTGATGCATTATTCCTCCTTTACTGCATACCTCGCTCCCTCACATTGACAAATTAACACACAATTTGCGTCCATATGACATTCTCTGGATTCCCTGCATTGTCCTTCTAAATCGGGATTCGTTTCTACGGAAACGATAGGATTTTCTTTGGGGTTCCGAGTATCTCTTTTCCGATGCATTATTCCTCCTTTACTGCATCCCTCGCTCCCTCACATTGACGAATTAACACACAAATTGCGTCCATATGAAATACTCTGGATTCCCTGGATTGTCCTTCTAAATCGAGATACGTTTCTATGGAAACGAGAGGATTTTCTTTGGGGTTCCGAGTATCTCTTTTCCGATGCATTATTCCTCCTTTACTGCATCCATCGCTCCCTCACATTGACGAATTCACACACAATTTGCGTCCATATGAAATACTCTGGATTCCCTGCATTGTCCTTCTAAATCGAGATACGTTTCTATGGATAAGATAGGATTTTCTTTGGGCTTCCGAGTATCTCTTTTCCGATGCATTATTCCTCCTTTACTGCATTCCTCGCTCCCTCACATTGACGAAATAACACACAATTTGTGTCCATATGAAATACTCTGGATTCCCTGCATTGTCCTTCTAAATCGAGGTACGTTTCTACGGAAACGATAGGATTTTCTTTGGGGTTCCGAGTATCTCTTTTCCGATGCATTATTCCTCCTTTACTGCATCCTCCGCTCCCTCACTTTGAAGAATTAACACACAATTTGCGTCTATATGAAATACTCTGGATTCCCTGCATTGTCCTTCTAAATCGAGATACGTTTCCACGGAAACGGTAGGATTTTCCTTGGGGTTCCGAGTATCTCTTTTCCGATGCATTATTCCTCCTTTACTGCATCCCTCGCTCCCTCACATTGACGAATTAACACACAATTTGCGTCCATATGAAATACTCTGGATTCCCTGCATTGTCCTTGTAAATCGAGATACGGTTCGACGGAAAAGATAGGATTATCTTTGGGGTTCCAAGTATCTCTTTTCCGATGCATTATTCCTCCTTTACTGCATCCCTCGCTCCCTCACATTGACGAATTAACACACAATTTGCGTCTATATGATATACTCTGGATTCCCTGCATTGTCCTTCTAAATCGAGATACGTTTCTACGGAAACGAGAGGATTTTCTTTGGGGTACCGAGTATCTCTTTTCCGATGTATTATTCCTCCTTTACTGCATCCCTCGCTCCCCCACATTGACGAATTAACACACAATTTGCGTCCATATGAAATACTCTGGATTCCCTGCATTGTCCTTCTAAATCGAGATACGTTTCTACGGAAACGATAGGATTTTCTTTGGGGTTCCGAGTATCTCTTTTCCGATGCATTATTCCTCCTTTACTGCATCCCTCGCTCCCTCACATTGACCAGTTAACACACAATTTGCGTCAATATGAAGTACTCTGGATTCCCTGCATTGTCTTTCTAAATCGAGATATTTTTCAACGGAAACGATAGGATTTTCTTTGGGGTTCCGAGTATCTCTTTTCTGATGCATTATTCCTCCTTTACTGCATACCTCGCTCCCTCACATTGACAAATTAACACACAATTTGCGTCCATATAAAATACTCTGGATTCCCTGCATTGTCCTTCTAAATCGGGATTCGTTTCTACGGAAACGATAGGATTTTCTTTGGGGTTCCGAGTATCTCTTTTCCGATGCATTATTCCTCCTTTACTGCATCCCTCGCTCCCTCACATTGACGAATTAACACACAATTTGCGTCCATATGAAATACTCTGGATTCCCGTCATTGTCCTTCTAAATCGAGATACGTTTCTATGGAAACAATAGGATTTTCTTTGGGGTTCCGAGTATCTTTTTTCCGATGCATTATTCCTCCTTTACAGCATCCCTCGCTCCATCACATTGACGAATTAACACACAATTTGCGTCCATATGAAATACTCTGGATTCCCTGCATTGTCCTTCTAAATCGAGATACGTTTCTACGGATAAGATAGGATTTTCTTTGGGGTTAAGAGTATCTCTTTTCGGATGCATTATTCCTCCTTTACTGCATTCCTCGCTCCCTCACATTGACGAATTAACACACAATTTGTGTCCATATGAAATACTCTGGATTCCCTGCATTGTCCTTCTAAATCGATATACGTTTCTACGGAAACGATAGGATATTCTTTGGGGTTCCGAGTATCTCTTTTCCGATGCATTATTCCTCCTTTCCTGCATCCCTCTCTCCCTCACATTGACGAATTAACACACAATTGGCGTCCATATGAAATACTCTGTATTCCCTGCATTGTCCTTCTAAATCGAGATACGTTTCTACGGATACGAGAGGATTTTCTTTGGGGTTCCAAGTATTTCTTTTCTGATGCATTATTCCTCCTTTACTGCATCCCTCGCTCCCTCACATTGACGAATTAACACACAATTTGCGTCCATATGAAATACTCTGGATTCCCTGCATTGGCCTTGTAAATTGAGATACGTTTCTACGGAAACGATTGGATTTTCTTTGGGGTTCCGAGTATCTCTTTTCCGATGCATTATTCCTCCTTCACTGCATCCCTCTCTCCCTCACATTGACGAATTAACACACAATTGGAGTCCATATGAAATACTCTGTATTCCCTGCATTGTCCTTCTAAATCGAGATACGTTTCTACGGAAACGAGAGGATTTTCTTTGGGGTTCCAAGTATCTCTTTTCTGATGCATTATTCCTCCTTTACTGCATCCCTCTCTCCCTCACAATGACGAATTAACACACAATTTGCGTCCATATGAAATACTCTGGATTCCCTGCATTGTCCTTCTAAATCGAGATACGTTTCTACGGAAACGATAGGATTTTCTTTGGGGTTCCGAGTATCTCTTTTCCGATGCATTATTCCTCCTTTACTGCATCCCTCGCTCCCTCACAATGACGAATTAACACACAATTTGCGTCCATATAAAATACTCTGGATTCCCTGCATTGTCCTTCTAAATCGAGACACGTTTCTACGGAAACGGTAGGATTTTCCTTGGGGTTCCGAGTATCTCTTTTCCGATGCATTATTCCTCCTTTACTGCATCCCTCGCTCCCTCACATTGACGAATTAACACACAATTTGCGTCCATATGAAATACTCTCGATTCCCTGCATTGTCCTTGTAAATTGAGATACGTTTCTACGGAAACGATTGGATTTTCTTTGGGGTTCCGAGTATCTCTTTTCCGATGAATTATTCCTCCTTCACTGCATCCCTCTCTCCCTCACATTGACGAATTAACACACAATTGGCGTCCATATGAAATACTCTGGATTCCCTGCATTGTCCTTCTAAATCCAGATACGTTTCTACGGAAACGAGAGGATTTTCTTTGGCGTTCCGAGTATCTCTTTTCCGATGCATTATTCCTCCTTTACTGCATCCCTCTCTCCCTCACAATGACGAATTAACACACAATTTGCGTCCATATGAAATACTCCGGATTCCCTGCATTGTCCTTCTAAATCGAGATACGTTTCTACGGAAACGATAGGATTTTCTTTGGGGTTCCGAGTATCTCTTTTCCGATGCATTATTCCTCCTTTACTGCATCCCTCGCTCCCTCACAATGACGAATTAACACACAATTTGCGTCCATATGAAATACTCTGGATTCCCTGCATTGTCCTTCTAAATCGAGATACGTTTCTATGGAAACGATAGGATTTTCTTTGGGGTTCCGAGTATCTCTTTTCCGATGCATTATTCCTCCTTTACTGCATCCCTCGCTCCCTCACATTGACGAATTAACACACAATTTGCGTCCATATGAAATACTCTGGATTCCCTGCATTGTCCTTCTAAATCGAGATACGTTTCTACGGAAACGATAGGATTTTCTTTGGGGTTCCAAGTATCTCTTTTCCGAAACATTATTCCTCCTTTACTGCAACCCTCGCTCCCTCACATTGACGAATTAACACACAAATTACGTCCATATGAAATACTCTGGGTTCCCAGCATTGTCCTTCTAAATCGGGATTCGTTTCTACGGAAACGATAGGATTTTCTTTGGGGTTCCGAGTATCTCTTTTCCGATGCATTATTCCTCCTTTACTGCATCCCTCGCTCCCTCACATTGAAGAATTAACACACAATTTGCGTCTATATGAAATACTCTGGATTCCCTGCATTGTCCTTCTAAATCGAGACACGTTTCTACGGAAACGGTAGGATTTTCCTTGGTGTTCTGAGTATCTCTTTTTCGATGCATTATTCCTCCTTTACTGCATCCCTCGCTCTCTCACATTGACGAATTAACACACAATTTGCGTCTATATGAAATACTCTGGATTCCCTGCATTGTCCTTCTAAATCGAGACACGTTTCTACGGAAACGGTAGGATTTTCCTTGGTGTTCTGAGTATCTCTTTTTCGATGCATTATTCCTCCTTTACTGCATCTCTCGCTCCCTCACATTGACGAATTAACACACAATTTGCGTCCATATGAAATACTCTGGATTCCCTGCATTGTCCTTCTAAATCGAGATACGTTTCTACGGAAACGATAGGATTTTCTTTGGGGTTCCGAGTATCTCTTTTCCGATGCATTATTCCTCCTCTACTGCATCCCTCGCTCCCTCACATTGACGAATTAACACACAATATGCGTCCATATGAAATACTCTGGATTCCCTGCATTGGCCTTGTAAATTGAGATACGTTTCTACGGAAACGATTGGATTTTCTTTGGGGTTCCGAGTATCTCTTTTCCGATGCATTATTCCTCCTTCACTGCATCCCTCTCTCCCTCACATTGACGAATTAACACACAATTGGCGTCCATATGAAATACTCTGTATTCCCTGCATTGTCCTTCTAAATCGAGATACGTTTCTACGGAAACGAGAGGATTTTCTTTGGGGTTCCAAGTATCTCTTTTCCGATGCATTATTCCTCCTTTACTGCATCCCTCTCTCCCTCACAATGACGAATTAACACACAATTTGCGTCCATATGAAATACTCTGGATTCCCTGCATTGTCTTTCTAAATCGAGATACGTTTCTACGGAAACGATAGGATTTTCTTTGGGGTTCCGAGTATCTCTTTTCCGATGCATTATTCCTCCTTTACTGCATCCCTCGCTCCCTCACAATGACGAATTAACACACAATTTGCGTCCATATAAAATACTCTGGATTCCCTGCATTGTCCTTCTAAATCGAAACACGTTTCTACGGAAACGGTTGGATTTTCCTTGGGGTTCCGAGTATCTCTTTTCCGATGCATTATTCCTCCTTTACTGCATCCCTCGCTCCCTCACATTGACGAATTAACACACAATTTGCGTCCATATGAAATACTCTCGATTCCCTGCATTGTCCTTGTAAATTGAGATACGTTTCTACGGAAACGATTGGATTTTCTTTGGGGTTCCGAGTATCTCTTTTCCGATGAATTATTCCTCCTTCACTGCATCCCTCTCTCCCTCACATTGACGAATTAACACACAATTGGCGTCCATATGAAATACTCTGGATTCCCTGCATTGTCCTTCTAAATCGAGATACGTTTCTACGGAAACGAGAGGATTTTCTTTGGGGTTCCGAGTATCTCTTTTCCGATGCATTATTCCTCCTTTACTGCATCCCTCTCTCCCTCACAATGACGAATTAACACACAATTTGCGTCCATATGAAATACTCTGGATTCCCTGCATTGTCCTTCTAAATCGAGATACGTTTCTACGGAAACGATAGGATTTTCTTTGGGGTTCCGAGTATCTCTTTTCCGATGCATTATTCCTCCTTTACTGCATCCCTCGCTCCCTCACAATGACGAATTAACACACAATTTGCGTCCATATGAAATACTCTGGATTCCCTGCATTGTCCTTCTAAATCGAGATACGTTTCTACGGAAACGATAGGATTTTCTTTGGGGTTCCGAGTATCTCTTTTCCGATGCATTATTCCTCCTTTACTGCATCCCTCGCTCCCTCACAATGACGAATTAACACACAATTTGCGTCCATATAAAATACTCTGGATTCCCAGCATTGTCCTTCTAAATCGAGACACGTTTCTACGGTAACGGTAGGATTTTCCTTGGGGTTCCGAGTATCTCTTTTCCGATGCATTATTCCTCCTTTACTGCATCCCTCGCTCCCTCACATTGACGAATTAACACACAATTTGCGTCCATATGAAATACTCTCGATTCCCTGCATTGTCCTTGTAAATTGAGATACGTTTCTACGGAAACGATTGGATTTTCTTTGGGGTTCCGAGTATCTCTTTTCCGATGAATTATTCCTCCTTCACTGCATCCCTCTCTCCCTCACATTGACGAATTAACACACAATTGGCGTCCATATGAAATACTCTGGATTCCCTGCATTGTCCTTCTAAATCGAGATACGTTTCTACGGAAACGAGAGGATTTTCTTTGGGGTTCCGAGTATCTCTTTTCCGATACATTATTCCTCCTTTACTGCATCCCTCTCTCCCTCACAATGACGAATTAACACACAATTTGCGTCCATATGAAATACTCTGGATTCCCTGCATTGTCCTTCTAAATCGAGATACGTTTCTACGGAAACGATAGGATTTTCTTTGGGGTTCCGAGTATCTCTTTTCCGATGCATTATTCCTCCTTTACTGCATCCCTCGCTCCCTCACAATGACGAATTAACACACAATTTGCGTCCATATGAAATACTCTGGATTCCCTGCATTGTCCTTCTAAATCGAGATACGTTTCTATGGAAACGATAGGATTTTCTTTGGGGTTCCGAGTATGTCTTTCCGATGCATTATTCCTCCATTACTGCATCCCTCGCTCCCTCACATTGAAGAATTAACACACAATTTGCGTCCATATGAAATACTCTGGATTCCCTGCATTGTCCTTCTAAATCGAGATACGTTTCTACGGAAACGATAGGACTTTCTTTGGGGTTCCGAGTATCTCTTTTCCGATGCATTATTCCTCCTTTACTGCATCCCTCGCTCCCTCACATTGAAGAATTAACACACAATTTGCGTCTATATGAAATACTCTGGATTCCCTGCATTGTCCTTCTAAATCGAGACACGTTTCTACGGAAACGGTAGGATTTTCCTTGGGGTTCCGAGTATCTCTTTTCCGATGCATTGTTCCTCCTTTACTGCATCCCTCGCTCCCTCACATTGACGAATTAACACACAATTTGCGTCCATATGAAATACTCTGGATTCCCTGCATTGTCCTTGTAAATTGAGATACGTTTCTACGGAAACGATAGGATTTTCTTTGGGGTTCCGAGTATCTCTTTTCCGATGCATTATTCCTCCTTCACAGCATCCCTCTCTCCCTCACATTGACGAATTAACACACAATTGGCGTCCATATGAAATACTCTGTGTTCCCTGCATTGTCCTTCTAAATCGGGATTCGTTTCTACGGAAATGATAGGATTTTCTTTGGGGTTCCGAGTATCTTTTTTCTGATGCATTATTCCTCCTTTACTGCATACCGCGCTCCCTCACATTGACAAATTAACACACAATTTGCGTCCATATGGAATTCTCTGGATTCCCTGCATTGTCCTTCTAAATCGGGATTCGTTTCTACGGAAACGATAGGATTTTCTTTGGGGTTCCGAGTATCTCTTTTCCGATGCATTATTCCTCCTTTACTGCATCCCTCACTCCCTCACATTGACGAAATAACACACAAATTGCGTCCATATGAAATACTCTGGATTCCCTGGATTGTCCTTCTAAATCGAGATACGTTTCTATGGAAACGAGAGGATTTTCTTTGGGGTTCCGAGTATCTCTTTTCCGATGCATTGTTCCTCCTTTACTGCATCCATCGCTCCCTCACATTGACGAATTAACACACAATTTGCGTCCATATGAAATACTCTGGATACCCTGCATTGTCCTTCTACATCGAGATACGTTTCTATGGATAAGATAGGATTTTCTTTGGGGTTAAGAGTATCTCTTTTCCGATGCATTATTCCTCCTTTACTGCATTCCTCGCTCCCTCACATTGACGAATTAACACACAATTTGTGTCCATATGAAATACTCTGGATTCCCTGCATTGTCCTTCTAAATCGAGATACGTTTCTACGGAAACGATAGGATTTTCTTTGGGGTTCCGAGTATCTCTTTTCCGATGCATTATTCCTCCTTTACTGCATCCTCCGCTCCCTCACTTTGAAGAATTAACACACAATTTGCGTCTATATGAAATACTCTGGATTCCCTGCATTGTCCTTCTAAATCGAGATACGTTTCCACGGAAACGGTAGGATTTTCCTTATGGTTCCGAGTATCTCTTTTCCGATGCATTATTCCTCCCTTACTGCATCCCTCGCTCCCTCACATTGACGAATTAACACACAATTTGCGTCCATATGAAATACTCTGGATTCCCAGCATTGTCCTTGTAAATCGACATACGGTTCTACGGAAACGATAGGATTATCTTTGGGGTTCCAAGTATCTCTTTTCCGATGCATTATTCCTCCTTTACTGCATCCCTTGCTCTCTCACATTGACGAATTAACACACAATTTGCGTCTATATGATATACTCTGGATTCCCTGCATTGTCCTTCTAAATCGAGATACGTTTCTACGGAAACGAGAGGATTTTCTTTGGGGTACCGAGTATCTCTTTTCCGATGTATTATTCCTCCTTTACTGCATCCCTCGCTCCCCCACATTGACGAATTAACACACAATTTGCGTCCATATGAAATACTCTGGATTCCCTGCATTGTCCTTCTAAATCGAGATACGTTTCTACGGAAACTATAGGATTTTCTTTGGGGTTCCGAGTATCTCTTTTCCGATGCATTATTCCTCCTTTACTGCATCCCTCGCTCCCTCACATTGACCAGTTAACACACAATTTCCGTCAATATGAAGTACTCTGGATTCCCTGCATTGTCTTTCTAAATCGAGATATTTTTCAACGGAAACGATAGGATTTTCTTTGGGGTTCCGAGTATCTCTTTTCTGATGCATTATTCCTCCTTTACTGCATACCTCGCTCCCTCACATTGACAAATTAACACACAATTTGCGTCCATATAAAATACTCTGGATTCCCTGCATTGTCCTTCTAAATCGGGATTCGTTTCTACGGAAACGATAGGATTTTCTTTGGGGTTCCGAGTATCTCTTTTCCGATGCATTATTCCTCCTTTACTGCATCCCTCGCTCCCTCACATTGACGAATTAACACACAATTTGTGTCCATATGAAATACTCTGGATTCCCTGCATTGTCCTTTTAAATCGATATACGTTTCTACGGAAACGATAGGATTTTCTTTGGGGTTCCGAGTATCTCTTTTACGATGCATTATTCCTCCTTTCCTGCATCCCTCGCTCCCTTACATTGAAGAATTAACACACAATTTGCGTCTATATGAAATACTCTGGAGTCCCTGCATTGTCCTTCTAAATCGAGACACGTTTCTACGGAAACGGTAGGATTTTCCTTGGGGTTCCGAGTATCTCTTTTCCGATGCATTATTCCTCCTCTACTGCATCCCTCGCTCCCTCACATTGACGAATTAACACACAATTTGCGTCCATATGAAATACTCTGGATTCCCTGCATTGGCCTTGTAAATTGAGATACGTTTCTACGGAAACGATTGGATTTTCTTTGGGGTTCCGAGTATCTCTTTTCCGATGCATTATTCCTCCTTCACTGCATCCCTCTCTCCCTCACATTGACGAATTAACACACAATTGGCGTCCATATGAAATACTCTGTATTCCCTGCATTGTCCTTCTAAATCGAGATACGTTTCTACGGAAACGATAGGATTTTCTTTGGGGTTCCGAGTATCTCTTTTCCGATGCATTATTCCTCCTTTACTGCATCCCTCGCTCCCTCACAATGACGAATTAACACACAATTTGCGTCCATATGAAATACTCTGGATTCCCTGCATTGTCCTTCTAAATCGAGATACGTTTCTATGGAAACGATAGGATTTTCTTTGGGGTTCCGAGTATGTCTTTCCGATGCATTATTCCTCCATTACTGCATCCCTCGCTCCCTCACATTGAAGAATTAACACACAATTTGCGTCCATATGAAATACTCTGGATTCCCTGCATTGTCCTTCTAAATCGAGATACGTTTCTACGGAAACGATAGGACTTTCTTTGGGGTTCCGAGTATCTCTTTTCCGATGCATTATTCCTCCTTTACTGCATCCCTCGCTCCCTCACATTGAAGAATTAACACACAATTTGCGTCTATATGAAATACTCTGGATTCCCTGCATTGTCCTTCTAAATCGAGACACGTTTCTACGGAAACGGTAGGATTTTCCTTGGGGTTCCGAGTATCTCTTTTCCGATGCATTGTTCCTCCTTTACTGCATCCCTCGCTCCCTCACATTGACGAATTAACACACAATTTGCGTCCATATGAAATACTCTGGATTCCCTGCATTGTCCTTGTAAATTGAGATACGTTTCTACGGAAACGATAGGATTTTCTTTGGGGTTCCGAGTATCTCTTTTCCGATGCATTATTCCTCCTTCACTGCATCCCTCTCTCCCTCACATTGACGAATTAACTCACAATTGGCGTCCATATGAAATACTCTGGGTTCCCTGCATTGTCCTTCTAAATCGGGATTCGTTTCTACGGAAATGATAGGATTTTCTTTGGGGTTCCGAGTATCTTTTTTCTGATGCATTATTCCTCCTTTACTGCATACCTCGCTCCCTCACATTGACAAATTAACACACAATTTGCGTCCATATGGAATTCTCTGGATTCCCTGCATTGTCCTTCTAAATCGGGATTCGTTTCTACGGAAACGATAGGATTTTCTTTGGGGTTCCGAGTATCTCTTTTCCGATGCATTATTCCTCCTTTACTGCATCCCTCACTCCCTCACATTGACGAATTAACACACAAATTGCGTCCATATGAAATACTCTGGATTCCCTGGATTGTCCTTCTAAATCGAGATACGTTTCTATGGAAACGAGAGGATTTTCTTTGGGGTTCCGAGTATCTCTTTTCCGATGCATTGTTCCTCCTTTACTGCATCCATCGCTCCCTCACATTGACGAATTAACACACAATTTGCGTCCATATGAAATACTCTGGATTCCCTGCATTGTCCTTCTAAATCGAGATACGTTTCTATGGAAACAATAGGATTTTCTTTGGGGTTCCGAGCATCTTTTTTCCGATGCATTATTCCTCCTTTACTGCATCCCTCGCTCCATCACATTGACGAATTAACACACAATTTGCGTCCATATGAAATACTCTGGATTCCCTGCATTGTCCTTCTAAATCGAGATACGTTTCTACGGATAAGATAGGATTTTCTTTGGGGTTAAGAGTATCTCTTTTCGGATGCATTATTCCTCCTTTACTGCATTCCTCGCTCCCTCACATTGACGAATTAACACACAATTTGTGTCCATATGAAATACTCTGGATTCCCTGCATTGTCCTTTTAAATCGATATACGTTTCTACGGAAACGATAGGATTTTCTTTGGGGTTCCGAGTATCTCTTTTACGATGCATTATTCCTCCTTTCCTGCATCCCTCGCTCCCTTACATTGAAGAATTAACACACAATTTGCGTCTATATGAAATACTCTGGATTCCCTGCATTGTCCTTCTAAATCGAGACACGTTTCTACGGAAACGGTAGGATTTTCCTTGGGGTTCCGAGTATCTCTTTTCCGATGCATTATTCCTCCTCTACTGCATCCCTCGCTCCCTCACATTGACGAATTAACACACAATTTGCGTCCATATGAAATACTCTGGATTCCCTGCATTGGCCTTGTAAATTGAGATACGTTTCTACGGAAACGATTGGATTTTCTTTGGGGTTCCGAGTATCTCTTTTCCGATGCATTATTCCTCCTTCACTGCATCCCTCTCTCCCTCACATTGACGAATTAACACACAATTGGCGTCCATATAAAATACTCTGTATTCCCTGCATTGTCCTTCTAAATCGAGATACGTTTCTACGGAAACGAGAGGATTTTCTTTGGGGTTCCAAGTATGTCTTTCCCGATGCATTATTCCTCCTTTACTGCATCCCTCTCTCCCTCACAATGACGAATTAACACACAATTTGCGTCCATATGAAATACTCTGGATTCCCTGCATTGTTCTTCTAAATCGAGATACGTTTCTACGGAAACGATAGGATTTTCTTTGGGGTTCCGAGTATCTCTTTTCCGATGCATTATTCCTCCTTTACTGCATCCCTCGCTCCCTCACAATGACGAATTAACACACAATTTGCGTCCATATAAAATATTCTGGATTCCCTGCATTGTCCTTCTAAATCGAGACACGTTTCTACGGAAACGGTAGGATTTTCCTTGGGGTTCCGAGTATCTCTTTTCCGATGCATTATTCCTCCTTTACTGCATCCCTCGCTCCCTCACATTGACGAATTAACACACAATTTGCGTCCATATGAAATACTCTGGATTCCCTGCATTGTCCTTCTAAATCGAGATACGTTTCTACGGAAACGAGAGGATTTTCTTTGGGGTTCCGAGTATCTCTTTTCCGATGCATTATTCCTCCTTTACTGCATCCCTCTCTCCCTCACAATGACGAATTAACACACAATTTGCGTCCATATGAAATACTCTGGATTCCCTGCATTGTCCTTCTAAATCGAGATACGTTTCTACGGAAACGATAGGATTTTCTTTGGGGTTCCGAGTATCTCTTTTCCGATGCATTATTCCTCCTTTACTGCATCCCTCGCTCCCTCACAATGACGAATTAACACACAATTTGCGTCCATATGAAATACTCTGGATTCCCTGCATTGTCCTTCTAAATCGAGATACGTTTCTATGGAAACGATAGGATTTTCTTTGGGGTTCCGAGTATGTCTTTCCGATGCATTATTCCTCCATTACTGCATCCCTCTCTCCCTCACATTGAAGAATTAACACACAATTTGCGTCCATATGAAATACTCTGGATTCCCTGCATTGTCCTTCTAAATCGAGATACGTTTCTACGGAAACGATAGGACTTTCTTTGGGGTTCCGAGTATCTCTTTTCCGATGCATTATTCCTCCTTTACTGCATCCCTCGCTCCCTCACATTGAAGAATTTACACACAATTTGCGTCTATATGAAATACTCTGGATTCCCTGCATTGTCCTTCTAAATCGAGATACGTTTCTATGGAAACAATAGGATTTTCTTTGGGGTTCCGAGCATCTTTTTTCTGATGCATTATTCCTCCTTTACTGCATACCTCGCTCCCTCACATTGACAAATTAACACACAATTTGCGTCCATATGGAATTCTCTGGATTCCCTGCATTGTCCTTCTAAATCGGGATTCATTTCTACGGAAACGATAGGATTTTCTTTGGGGTTCCGAGTATCTCTTTTCCGATGCATTATTCCTCCTTTACTGCATCCCTCACTCCCTCACATTGACGAATTAACACACAAATTGCGTCCATATGAAATACTCTGGATTCCCTGGATTGTCCTTCTAAATCGAGATACGTTTCTATGGAAACAATAGGATTTTCTTTGGGGTTCCGAGCATCTTTTTTCCGATGCATTATTCCTCCTTTACTGCATCCCTCGCTCCATCACATTGACGAATTAACACACAATTTGTGTCCATATGAAATACTCTGGATTCCCTGCATTGTCCTTCTAAATCGAGATACGTTTCTACGGAAACGATAGGATTTTCTTTGGGGTTCCGAGTATCTCTTTTCCGATGCATTATTCCTCCTTTACTGCATCCTCCGCTCCCTCACTTTGAAGAATTAACACACAATTTGCGTCTATATGAAGTACTCTGGATTCCCTGCATTGTCCTTCTAAATCGAGATACGTTTCCACGGAAACGGTAGGATTTTCCTTGGGGTTCCGAGTATCTCTTTTCCGATGCATTATTCCTCCTTTACTGCATCCCTCGCTCCCTCACATTGACGAATTAACACACAATTTGCGTCCATATGAAATACTCTGGATTCCCTGCATTGTCCTTGTATATCGAGATACTGTTCTACGGAAACGATAGGATTATCTTTGGGGTTCCAAGTATCTCTTTTCCGATGCATTATTCCTCCTTTACTGCATCCCTCGCTCTCTCACATTGACGAATTAACACACAATTTGCGTCTATATGATATACTCTGGATTCCCTGCATTGTCCTTCTAAATCGAGATACGTTTCTACGGAAACGAGAGGATTTTCTTTGGGGTACCGAGTATCTCTTTTCCGATGTATTATTCCTCCTTTACTGCATCCCTCGCTCCCCTACATTGACGAATTAACACACAATTTGCGTCCATATGAAATACTCTGGATTCCCTGCATTGTCCTTCTAAATCGAGATACGTTTCTACGGAAACTATAGGATTTTCTTTGGGGTTCCGAGTATCTCTTTTCCGATGCATTATTCCTCCTTTACTGCATCCCTCGCTCCCTCACATTGACCAGTTAACACACAATTTGCGTCAATATGAAGTACTCTGGATTCCCTGCATTGTCTTTCTAAATCGAGATATTTTTCAACGGAAACGATAGGATTTTCTTTGGGGTTCCGAGTATCTCTTTTCTGATGCATTATTCCTCCTTTACTGCATACCTCGCTCCCTCACATTGACAAATTAACACACAATTTGCGTCCATATAAAATACTCTGGATTCCCTGCATTGTCCTTCTAAATCGGGATTCGTTTCTACGGAAGCGATAGGATTTTCTTTGGGGTTCCGAGTATCTCTTTTCCGATGCATTATTCCTCCTTTACTGCATCCCTCGCTCCCTCACATTGACGAATTAACACACAATTTGCGTCCATATGAAATACTCTGGATTCCCTGCATTGTCCTTCTAAATCGAGATACGTTTCTATGGAAACAATAGGATTTTCTTTGGGGTTCCGAGCATCTTTTTTCCGATGCATTATTCCTCCTTTACTGCATCCCTCGCTCCATCACATTGACGAATTAACACACAATTTGCGTCCATATGAAATACTCTGGATTCCCTGCATTGTCCTTCTAAATCGAGATACGTTTCTACGGATAATATAGGATTTTCTTTGGGGTTAAGAGTATCTCTTTTCGGATGCATTATTCCTCCTTTACTGCATTCCTCGCTCCCTCACATTGACGAATTAACACACAATTTGTGTCCATATGAAATACTCTGGATTCACTGCATTGTCCTTTTAAATCGATATACGTTTCTACGGAAACGATAGGATTTTCTTTGGGGTTCCGAGTATCTCTTTTACGATGCATTATTCCTCCTTTCCTGCATCCCTCGCTCCCTTACATTGAAGAATTAACACACAATTTGCGTCTATATGAAATACTCTGGATTCCCTGCATTGTCCTTCTAAATCGAGACACGTTTCTACGGAAACGGTAGGATTTTCCTTGGGGTTCCGAGTATCTCTTTTCCGATGCATTATTCCTCCTCTACTGCATCCCTCGCTCCCTCACATTGACGAATTAACACACAATTTGCGTCCATATGAAATACTCTGGATTCCCTGCATTGGCCTTGTAAATTGAGATACGTTTCTACGGAAACGATTGGATTTTCTTTGGGGTTCCGAGTATCTCTTTTCCGATGCATTATTCCTCCTTCACTGCATCCCTCTCTCCCTCACATTGACGAATTAACACACAATTGGCGTCCATATAAAATACTCTGTATTCCCTGCATTGTCCTTCTAAATCGAGATACGTTTCTACGGAAACGAGAGGATTTTCTTTGGGGTTCCAAGTATGTCTTTCCCGATGCATTATTCCTCCTTTACTGCATCCCTCTCTCCCTCACAATGACGAATTAACACACAATTTGCGTCCATATGAAATACTCTGGATTCCCTGCATTGTTCTTCTAAATCGAGATACGTTTCTACGGAAACGATAGGATTTTCTTTGGGGTTCCGAGTATCTCTTTTCCGATGCATTATTCCTCCTTTACTGCATCCCTCGCTCCCTCACAATGACGAATTAACACACAATTTGCGTCCATATAAAATATTCTGGATTCCCTGCATTGTCCTTCTAAATCGAGACACGTTTCTACGGAAACGGTAGGATTTTCCTTGGGGTTCCGAGTATCTCTTTTCCGATGCATTATTCCTCCTTTACTGCATCCCTCGCTCCCTCACATTGACGAATTAACACACAATTTGCGTCCATATGAAATACTCTGGATTCCCTGCATTGTCCTTCTAAATCGAGATACGTTTCTACGGAAACGAGAGGATTTTCTTTGGGGTTCCGAGTATCTCTTTTCCGATGCATTATTCCTCCTTTACTGCATCCCTCTCTCCCTCACAATGACGAATTAACACACAATTTGCGTCCATATGAAATACTCTGGATTCCCTGCATTGTCCTTCTAAATCGAGATACGTTTCTACGGAAACGATAGGATTTTCTTTGGGGTTCCGAGTATCTCTTTTCCGATGCATTATTCCTCCTTTACTGCATCCCTCGCTCCCTCACAATGACGAATTAACACACAATTTGCGTCCATATGAAATACTCTGGATTCCCTGCATTGTCCTTCTAAATCGAGATACGTTTCTATGGAAACGATAGGATTTTCTTTGGGGTTCCGAGTATGTCTTTCCGATGCATTATTCCTCCATTACTGCATCCCTCTCTCCCTCACATTGAAGAATTAACACACAATTTGCGTCCATATGAAATACTCTGGATTCCCTGCATTGTCCTTCTAAATCGAGATACGTTTCTACGGAAACGATAGGACTTTCTTTGGGGTTCCGAGTATCTCTTTTCCGATGCATTATTCCTCCTTTACTGCATCCCTCGCTCCCTCACATTGAAGAATTTACACACAATTTGCGTCTATATGAAATACTCTGGATTCCCTGCATTGTCCTTCTAAATCGAGATACGTTTCTATGGAAACAATAGGATTTTCTTTGGGGTTCCGAGCATCTTTTTTCTGATGCATTATTCCTCCTTTACTGCATACCTCGCTCCCTCACATTGACAAATTAACACACAATTTGCGTCCATATGGAATTCTCTGGATTCCCTGCATTGTCCTTCTAAATCGGGATTCATTTCTACGGAAACGATAGGATTTTCTTTGGGGTTCCGAGTATCTCTTTTCCGATGCATTATTCCTCCTTTACTGCATCCCTCACTCCCTCACATTGACGAATTAACACACAAATTGCGTCCATATGAAATACTCTGGATTCCCTGGATTGTCCTTCTAAATCGAGATACGTTTCTATGGAAACAATAGGATTTTCTTTGGGGTTCCGAGCATCTTTTTTCCGATGCATTATTCCTCCTTTACTGCATCCCTCGCTCCATCACATTGACGAATTAACACACAATTAGTGTCCATATGAAATACTCTGGATTCCCTGCATTGTCCTTCTAAATCGAGATACGTTTCTACGGAAACGATAGGATTTTCTTTGGGGTTCCGAGTATCTCTTTTCCGATGCATTATTCCTCCTTTACTGCATCCTCCGCTCCCTCACTTTGAAGAATTAACACACAATTTGCGTCTATATGAAGTACTCTGGATTCCCTGCATTGTCCTTCTAAATCGAGATACGTTTCCACGGAAACGGTAGGATTTTCCTTGGGGTTCCGAGTATCTCTTTTCCGATGCATTATTCCTCCTTTACTGCATCCCTCGCTCCCTCACATTGACGAATTAACACACAATTTGCGTCCATATGAAATACTCTGGATTCCCTGCATTGTCCTTGTATATCGAGATACTGTTCTACGGAAACGATAGGATTATCTTTGGGGTTCCAAGTATCTCTTTTCCGATGCATTATTCCTCCTTTACTGCATCCCTCGCTCTCTCACATTGACGAATTAACACACAATTTGCGTCTATATGATATACTCTGGATTCCCTGCATTGTCCTTCTAAATCGAGATACGTTTCTACGGAAACGAGAGGATTTTCTTTGGGGTACCGAGTATCTCTTTTCCGATGTATTATTCCTCCTTTACTGCATCCCTCGCTCCCCCACATTGACGAATTAACACACAATTTGCGTCCATATGAAATACTCTGGATTCCCTGCATTGTCCTTCTAAATCGAGATACGTTTCTACGGAAACTATAGGATTTTCTTTGGGGTTCCGAGTATCTCTTTTCCGATGCATTATTCCTCCTTTACTGCATCCCTCGCTCCCTCACATTGACCAGTTAACACACAATTTGCGTCAATATGAAGTACTCTGGATTCCCTGCATTGTCTTTCTAAATCGAGATATTTTTCAACGGAAACGATAGGATTTTCTTTGGGGTTCCGAGTATCTCTTTTCTGATGCATTATTCCTCCTTTACTGCATACCTCGCTCCCTCACATTGACAAATTAACACACAATTTGCGTCCATATAAAATACTCTGGATTCCCTGCATTGTCCTTCTAAATCGGGATTCGTTTCTACGGAAGCGATAGGATTTTCTTTGGGGTTCCGAGTATCTCTTTTCCGATGCATTATTCCTCCTTTACTGCATCCCTCGCTCCCTCACATTGACGAATTAACACACAATTTGCGTCCATATGAAATACTCTGGATTCCCTGCATTGTCCTTCTAAATCGAGATACGTTTCTATGGAAACAATAGGATTTTCTTTGGGGTTCCGAGCATCTGTTTTCCGATGCATTATTCCTCCTTTACTGCATCCCTCGCTCCATCACATTGACGAATTAACACACAATTTGCGTCCATATGAAATACTCTGGATTCCCTGCATTGTCCTTCTAAATCGAGATACGTTTCTACGGATAATATAGGATTTTCTTTGGGGTTAAGAGTATCTCTTTTCGGATGCATTATTCCTCCTTTACTGCATTCCTCGCTCCCTCACATTGACGAATTAACACACAATTTGTGTCCATATGAAATACTCTGGATTCACTGCATTGTCCTTTTAAATCGATATACGTTTCTACGGAAACGATAGGATTTTCTTTGGGGTTCCGAGTATCTCTTTTACGATGCATTATTCCTCCTTTCCTGCATCCCTCGCTCCCTTACATTGAAGAATTAACACACAATTTGCGTCTATATGAAATACTCTGGATTCCCTGCATTGTCCTTCTAAATCGAGACACGTTTCTACGGAAACGGTAGGATTTTCCTTGGGGTTCCGAGTATCTCTTTTCCGATGCATTATTCCTCCTCTACTGCATCCCTCGCTCCCTCACATTGACGAATTAACACACAATTTGCGTCCATATGAAATACTCTGGATTCCCTGCATTGGCCTTGTTAATTGAGATACGTTTCTACGGAAACGATTGGATTTTCTTTGGGGTTCCGAGTATCTCTTTTCCGATGCATTATTCCTCCTTCACTGCATCCCTCTCTCCCTCACATTGACGAATTAACACACAATTGGCGTCCATATGAAATACTCTGTATTCCCTGCATTGTCCTTCTAAATCGAGATACGTTTCTACGGAAACGAGAGGATTTTCTTTGGGGTTCCAAGTATGTCTTTCCCGATCCATTATTCCTCCTTTACTGCATCCCTCTCTCCCTCACAATGACGAATTAACACACAATTTGCGTCCATATGAAATACTCTGGATTCCCTGCATTGTTCTTCTAAATCGAGATACGTTTCTACGGAAACGATAGGATTTTCTTTGGGGTTCCGAGTATCTCTTTTCCGATGCATTATTCCTCCTTTACTGCATCCCTCGCTCCCTCACAATGACGAATTAACACACAATTTGCGTCCATATAAAATACTCTGGATTCCCTGCATTGTCCTTCTAAATCGAAACACGTTTCTACGGAAACGGTAGGATTTTCCTTGGGGTTCCGAGTATCTCTTTTCCGATGCATTATTCCTCCTTTACTGCATCCCTCGCTCCCTCACATTGACGAATTAACACACAATTTGCGTCCATATGAAATACTCTCGATTCCCTGCATTGTCCTTGTCAATTGAGATACGTTTCTACGGAAACGATTGGATTTTCTTTGGGGTTCCGAGTATCTCTTTTCCGATGAATTATTCCTCCTTCACTGCATCCCTCTCTCCCTCACATTGACGAATTAACACACAATTGGCGTCCATATGAAATACTCTGGATTCCCTGCATTGTCCTTCTAAATCGAGATACGTTTCTACGGAAACGAGAGGATTTTCTTTGGGGTTCCGAGTATCTCTTTTCCGATGCATTATTCCTCCTTTACTGCATCCCTCTCTCCCTCACAATGACGAATTAACACACAATTTGCGTCCATATGATATACTCTGGATTCCCTGCATTGTCCTTCTAAATCGAGATACGTTTCTACGGAAACGATAGGATTTTCTTTGGGGTTCCGAGTATCTCTTTTCCGATTCGTTATTCCTCCTTTACTGCATCCCTCGCTCCCTCACAATGACGAATTAACACACAATTTGCGTCCATATGAAATACTCTGGATTCCCTGCATTGTCCTTCTAAATCGAGATACGTTTCTATGGAAACGATAGGATTTTCTTTGGGGTTCCGAGTATCTCTTTTCCGATGCATTATTCCTCCTTTACTGCAACCCTCGCACCCTCACATTGACGAATTAACACACAAATTACGTCCATATGAAATACTCTGGGTTCCCTGCATTGTCCTTCTAAATCGGGATTCGTTTCTACGGAAACGATAGGATTTTCTTTGGGGTTCCGAGTATCTCTTTTCCGATGCATTATTCCTCGTTTACTGCATCCCTCGCTCCCTCACATTGACGAATTAACACACAATTTGCGTCCATATGAAATACTCTGGATTCCCTGCATTGTCCTTCTAAATCGAGATACGTTTCTACGGAAACGATCGGATTTTCTTTGGGGTTCCGAGTATCTCTTTTCCGAAACATTATTCCTCCTTTACTGCAACCCTCGCTCCCTCACATTGACGAATTAACACACAAATTACGTCCATATGAAATACTCTGGGTTCCCAGCATTGTCCTTCTAAATCGGGATTCGTTTCTACGGAAACGATAGGATTTTCTTTGGGGTTCCGAGTATCTCTTTTCCGATGAATTATTCCTCCTTTACTGCATCCCTCGCTCCCTCACATTGAAGAATTAACACACAATTTGCGTCTATATGAAATACTCTGGATTCCCTGCATTGTCCTTCTAAATCGAGACACGTTTCTACGGAAACGGTAGGATTTTCCTTGGTGTTCTGAGTATCTCTTTTTCGATGCATTATTCCTCCTTTACTGCATCCCTCGCTCCCTCACATTGACGAATTAACACACAATTTGCGTCTATATGAAATACTCTGGATTCCCTGCATTGTCCTTCTAAATCGAGACACGTTTCTACGGAAACGGTAGGATTTTCCTTGGTGTTCTGAGTATCTCTTTTTCGATGCATTATTCCTCCTTTACTGCATCCCTCGCTCCCTCACATTGACGAATTAACACACAATTTGCGTCCATATGAAATACTCTGGATTCCCTGCATTGTCCTTCTAAATCGAGATACGTTTCTACGGAAACGATAGGATTTTCTTTGGGGTTCCGAGTATCTCTTTTCCGATGCATTATTCCTCCTTTACTGCATACCTCGCTCCCTCACATTGACAAATTAACACACAATTTGCGTCCATATAAAATACTCTGGATTCCCTGCATTGTCCTTCTAAATCGGGATTCGTTTCTACGGAAACGATAGGATTTTCTTTGGGGTTCCGAGTATCTCTTTTCCGATGCATTATTCCTCCTTTACTGCATCCCTCGCTCCCTCACATTGACGAATTAACACACAATTTCCGTCCATATGAAATACTCTGGATTCCCTGCATTGTCCTTCTAAATCGAGATACGTTTCTATGGAAACAATAGGATTTTCTTTGGGGTTCCGAGCATCTTTTTTCCGATGCATTATTCCTCCTTTACTGCATCCCTCGCTCCATCACATTGACGAATTAACACACAATTTGCGTCCATATGAAATACTCTGGATTCCCTGCATTGTCCTTCTAAAACGAGATACGTTTCTACGGATAAGATAGGATTTTCTTTGGGGTTAAGAGTATCTCTTTTCGGATGCATTATTCCTCCTTTACTGCATTCCTCGCTCCCTCACATTGACGAATTAACACACAATTTGTGTCCATATGAAATACTCTGGATTCCCTGCATTGTCCTTTTAAATCGATATACGTTTCTACGGAAACGATAGGATTTTCTTTGGGGTTCCGAGTATCTCTTTCACGATGCACTATTCCTCCTTTCCTGCATCCCTCGCTCCCTTACATTGAAGAATTAACACACAATTTGCGTCTATATGAAATACTCTGGATTCCCTGCATTGTCCATCTAAATCGACGTTTCTACGGAAACGGTAGGATTTTCCTTGGGGTTCCGAGTATCTCTTTTCCGATGCATTATTCCTCCTCTACTGCATCCCTCGCTCCCTCACATTGACGAATTAACACACAATTTGCGTCCATATGAAATACTCTGGATTCCCTGCATTGGCCTTGTAAATTGAGATACGTTTCTACGGAAACGATTGGATTTTCTTTGGGGTTCCGAGTATCTCTTTTCCGATGCATTATTCCTCCTTCACTGCATCCCTCTCTCCCTCACATTGACGAATTAACACACAATTTGCGTCCATATGAAATACTCTGTATTCCCTGCATTGTCCTTCTAAATCGAGATACGTTTCTACGGAAACGAGAGGATTTTCTTTGGGGTTCCAAGTTTGTCTTTCCCGATGCATTATTCCTCCTTTACTGCATCCCTCTCTCCCTCACAATGACGAATTAACACACAATTTGCGTCCATATGAAATACTCTGGATACCCTGCATTGTTCTTCTAAATCGAGATACGTTTCTACGGAAACGATAGGATTTTCTTTAGGGTTCCGAGTATCTCTTTTCCGATGCATTATTCCTCCTTTACTGCATCCCTCGCTCCCTCACAATGACGAATTAACACACAATTTGCGTCCATATAAAATACTCTGGATTCCCTGCATTGTCCTTCTAAATCGAGACACGTTTCTACGGAAACGGTAGGATTTTCCTTGGGGTTCCGAGTATCTCTTTTCCGATGCATTATTCCTCCTTTACTGCATCCCTCGCTCCCTCACATTGACGAATTAACACACAATTTGCGTCCATATGAAATACTCTCGATTCCCTGCATTGTCCTTGTAAATTGAGATACGTTTCTACGGAAACGATTGGATTTTCTTTGGGGTTCCGAGTATCTCTTTTCCGATGAATTATTCCTCCTTCACTGCATCCCTCTCTCCCTCACATTGACGAATTAACACACAATTGGCGTCCATATGAAATACTCTGGATTCCCTGCATTGTCCTTCTAAATCGAGATACGTTTCTACGGAAACGAGAGGATTTTCTTTGGGGTTCCGAGTATCTCTTTTCCGATGCATTATTCCTCCTTTACTGCATCCCTCTCTCCCTCACAATGACGAATTAACACACAATTTGCGTCCATATGAAATACTCTGGATTCCCTGCATTGTCCTTCTAAATCGAGATACGTTTCTACGGAAACGATAGGATTTTCTTTGGGGTTCCGAGTATCTCTTTTCCGATGCATTATTCCTCCTTTACTGCATCCCTCGCTCCCTCACAATGACGAATTAACACACAATTTGCGTCCATATGAAATACTCTGGATTCCCTGCATTCTCCTTCTAAATCGAGATACGTTTCTATGGAAACGATAGGATTTTCTTTGGGGTTCCGAGTATCTCTTTTCCGATGCATTATTCCTCCTTTACTGCAACCCTCGCACCCTCACATTGACGAATTAACACACAAATTACGTCCATATGAAATACTCTGGGTTCCCTGCATTGTCCTTCTAAATCGGGATTCGTTTCTACGGAAACGATAGGATTTTCTTTGGGGTTCCGAGTATCTCTTTTCCGATGCATTATTCCTCGTTTACTGCATCCCTCGCTCCCTCACATTGACGAATTAACACACAATTAGCGTCCATATGAAATACTCTGGATTCCCTGCATTGTCCTTCTAAATCGAGATACGTTTCTACGGAAACGATAGGATTTTCTTTGGGGTTCCAAGTATCTCTTTTCCGAAACATTATTCCTCCTTTACTGCAACCCTCGCTCCCTCACATTGACGAATTAACACACAAATTACGTCCATATGAAATACTCTGGGTTCCCAGCATTGTCCTTCTAAATCGGGATTCGTTTCTACGGAAACGATAGGATTTTCTTTGGGGTTCCGAGTATCTCTTTTCCGATGCATTATTCCTCCTTTACTGCATCCCTCGCTCCCTCACATTGAAGAATTAACACACAATTTGCGTCTATATGAAATACTCTGGATTCCCTGCATTGTCCTTCTAAATCGAGACACGTTTCTACGGAAACGGTAGGATTTTCCTTGGTGTTCTGAGTATCTCTTTTTCGATGCATTATTCCTCCTTTACTGCATCCCTCGCTCCCTCACATTGACGAATTAACACACAATTTGCGTCTATATGAAATACTCTGGATTCCCTGCATTGTCCTTCTAAATCGAGACACGTTTCTACGGAAACGGTAGGATTTTCCTTGGTGTTCTGAGTATCTCTTTTTCGATGCATTATTCCTCCTTTACTGCATCCCTCGCTCCCTCACATTGACGAATTAACACACAATTTGCGTCCATATGAAATACTCTGGATTCCCTGCATTGTCCTTCTAAATCGAGATACGTTTCTACGGAAACGATAGGATTTTCTTTGGGGTTCCGAGTATCTCTTTTCCGATGCATTATTCCTCCTTTCCTGCATCCCTCGCTCCCTTACATTGAAGAATTAACACACAATTTGCGTCTATATGAAATACTCTGGATTCCCTGCATTGTCCTTCTAAATCGAGACACGTTTCTACGGAAACGGTATGATTTTCCTTGGGGTTCCGAGTATCTCTTTTCCGATGCATTATTCCTCCTCTACTGCATCCCTCGCTCCCTCACATTGACGAATTAACACACAATTTGCGTCCATATGAAATACTCTGGATTCCCTGCATTGGCCTTGTAAATTGAGATACGTTTCCACGGAAACGATTGGATTTTCTTTGGGGTTCCGAGTATCTCTTTTCCGATGCATTATTCCTCCTTCACTGCATCCCTCGCTCCCTCACATTGACGAATTAACACACAATTTGCGTCCATATGAAATACTCTGGATTCCCTGCATTGTCCTTCTAAATCGAGATACGTTTCTACGGAAACGATAGGATTTTCTTTGGGGTTCCGAGTATCTCTTTTCCGATGCATTATTCCTCCTTTACTGCATCCCTCGCTCCCTCACAGTGACGAATTAACACACAATTTGCGTCCATATAAAATACTCTGGATTCCCTGCATTGTCCTTCTAAATCGAGACACGTTTCTACGGAAACGGTAGGATTTTCCTTGGTGTTCTGAGTATCTCTTTTTCGATGCATTATTCCTCCTTTACTGCATCCCTCGCTCCCTCACATTGACGAATTAACACACAATTTGCGTCCATATGAAATACTCTGGATTCCCTCCATTGTCCTTCTAAATCGAGATACGTTTCTATGGAAACGGTAGGATTTTCCTTGGGGTTCCGAGTATCTCTTTTCCGATGCATTATTCCTCCTCTACTGCATCCCTCGCTCCCTCACATTGACGAATTAACACACAATTTGCGTCCATATGAAATACTCTGGATTCCCTGCATTGGCCTTGTAAATTGAGATACGTTTCTACGGAAACGATTGGATTTTCTTTGGGGTTCCGAGTATCTCTTTTCCGATGCATTATTCCTCCTTTACTGCATACCTCGCTCCCTCACATTGACAAATTAACACACAATTTGCGTCCATATAAAATACTCTGGATTCCCTGCATTGTCCTTCTAAATCGGGATTCGTTTCTACGGAAACGATAGGATTTTCCTTGGTGTTCTGAGTATCTCTTTTTCGATGCATTATTCCTCCTTTACTGCATCCCTCGCTACCTCACATTGACGAATTAACACACAATTTGCGTCCATATGAAATACTCTGGATTCCCTGCATTGTCCTTCTAAATCGAGATACGTTTCTACGGAAACGATAGGATTTTCTTTGGGGTTCCGAGTATCTCTTTTCCGATGCATTATTCCTCCTTTCCTGCATCCCTCGCTCCCTTACATTGAAGAATTAACACACAATTTGCGTCTATATGAAATACTCTGGATTCCCTGCATTGTCCTTCTAAATCGAGACACGTTTCTATGGAAACGGTAGGATTTTCCTTGGGGTTCCGAGTATCTCTTTTCCGATGCATTATTCCTCCTCTACTGCATCCCTCGCTCCCTCACATTGACGAATTAACACACAATTTGCGTCCATATGAAATACTCTGGATTCCCTGCATTGGCCTTGTAAATTGAGATACGTTTCTACGGAAACGATTGGATTTTCTTTGGGGTTCCGAGTATCTCTTTTCCGATGCATTATTCCTCCTTTACTGCATCCCTCGCTCCCTCACAATGACGAATTAACACACAATTTGCGTCCATATGAAATACTCTGGATTCCCTGCATTCTCCTTCTAAATCGAGATACGTTTCTATGGAAACGATAGGATTTTCTTTGGGGTTCCGAGTATCTCTTTTCCGATGCATTATTCCTCCTTTACTGCAACCCTCGCACCCTCACATTGACGAATTAACACACAAATTACGTCCATATGAAATACTCTGGGTTCCCTGCATTGTCCTTCTAAATCGGGATTCGTTTCTACGGAAACGATAGGATTTTCTTTGGGGTTCCGAGTATCTCTTTTCCGATGCATTATTCCTCGTTTACTGCATCCCTCGCTCCCTCACATTGACGAATTAACACACAATTAGCGTCCATATGAAATACTCTGGATTCCCTGCATTGTCCTTCTAAATCGAGATACGTTTCTACGGAAACGATAGGATTTTCTTTGGGGTTCCAAGTATCTCTTTTCCGAAACATTATTCCTCCTTTACTGCAACCCTCGCTCCCTCACATTGACGAATTAACACACAAATTACGTCCATATGAAATACTCTGGGTTCCCAGCATTGTCCTTCTAAATCGGGATTCGTTTCTACGGAAACGATAGGATTTTCTTTGGGGTTCCGAGTATCTCTTTTCCGATGCATTATTCCTCCTTTACTGCATCCCTCGCTCCCTCACATTGAAGAATTAACACACAATTTGCGTCTATATGAAATACTCTGGATTCCCTGCATTGTCCTTCTAAATCGAGACACGTTTCTACGGAAACGGTAGGATTTTCCTTGGTGTTCTGAGTATCTCTTTTTCGATGCATTATTCCTCCTTTACTGCATCCCTCGCTCCCTCACATTGACGAATTAACACACAATTTGCGTCTATATGAAATACTCTGGATTCCCTGCATTGTCCTTCTAAATCGAGACACGTTTCTACGGAAACGGTAGGATTTTCCTTGGTGTTCTGAGTATCTCTTTTTCGATGCATTATTCCTCCTTTACTGCATCCCTCGCTCCCTCACATTGACGAATTAACACACAATTTGCGTCCATATGAAATACTCTGGATTCCCTGCATTGTCCTTCTAAATCGAGATACGTTTCTACGGAAACGATAGGATTTTCTTTGGGGTTCCGAGTATCTCTTTTCCGATGCATTATTCCTCCTTTCCTGCATCCCTCGCTCCCTTACATTGAAGAATTAACACACAATTTGCGTCTATATGAAATACTCTGGATTCCCTGCATTGTCCTTCTAAATCGAGACACGTTTCTACGGAAACGGTAGGATTTTCCTTGGGGTTCCGAGTATCTCTTTTCCGATGCATTATTCCTCCTCTACTGCATCCCTCGCTCCCTCACATTGACGAATTAACACACAATTTGCGTCCATATGAAATACTCTGGATTCCCTGCATTGGCCTTGTAAATTGAGATACGTTTCCACGGAAACGATTGGATTTTCTTTGGGGTTCCGAGTATCTCTTTTCCGATGCATTATTCCTCCTTCACTGCATCCCTCGCTCCCTCACATTGACGAATTAACACACAATTTGCGTCCATATGAAATACTCTGGATTCCCTGCATTGTCCTTCTAAATCGAGATACGTTTCTACGGAAACGATAGGATTTTCTTTGGGGTTCCGAGTATCTCTTTTCCGATGCATTATTCCTCCTTTACTGCATCCCTCGCTCCCTCACAGTGACGAATTAACACACAATTTGCGTCCATATAAAATACTCTGGATTCCCTGCATTGTCCTTCTAAATCGAGACACGTTTCTACGGAAACGGTAGGATTTTCCTTGGTGTTCTGAGTATCTCTTTTTCGATGCATTATTCCTCCTTTACTGCATCCCTCGCTCCCTCACATTGACGAATTAACACACAATTTGCGTCCATATGAAATACTCTGGATTCCCTGCATTGTCCTTCTAAATCGAGATACGTTTCTACGGAAACGATAGGATTTTCTTTGGGGTTCCGAGTATCTCTTTTCCGATGCATTATTCCTCCTTTCCTGCATCCCTCGCTCCCTTACATTGAAGAATTAACACACAATTTGCGTCTATATGAAATACTCTGGATTCCCTGCATTGTCCTTCTAAATCGAGACACGTTTCTATGGAAACGGTAGGATTTTCCTTGGGGTTCCGAGTATCTCTTTTCCGATGCATTATTCCTCCTCTACTGCATCCCTCGCTCCCTCACATTGACGAATTAACACACAATTTGCGTCCATATGAAATACTCTGGATTCCCTGCATTGGCCTTGTAAATTGAGATACGTTTCTACGGAAACGATTGGATTTTCTTTGGGGTTCCGAGTATCTCTTTTCCGATGCATTATTCCTCCTTTACTGCATACCTCGCTCCCTCACATTGACAAATTAACACACAATTTGCGTCCATATAAAATACTCTGGATTCCCTGCATTGTCCTTCTAAATCGGGATTCGTTTCTACGGAAACGATAGGATTTTCCTTGGTGTTCTGAGTATCTCTTTTTCGATGCATTATTCCTCCTTTACTGCATCCCTCGCTCCCTCACATTGACGAATTAACACACAATTTGCGTCCATATGAAATACTCTGGATTCCCTGCATTGTCCTTCTAAATCGAGATACGTTTCTACGGAAACGATAGGATTTTTTTGGGGTTCCGAGTATCTCTTTTCCGATGCATTATTCCTCCTTTCCTGCATCCCTCGCTCCCTTACATTGAAGAATTAACACACAATTTGCGTCTATATGAAATACTCTGGATTCCCTGCATTGTCCTTCTAAATCGAGACACGTTTCTATGGAAACGGTAGGATTTTCCTTGGGGTTCCGAGTATCTCTTTTCCGATGCATTATTCCTCCTCTACTGCATCCCTCGCTCCCTCACATTGACGAATTAACACACAATTTGCGTCCATATGAAATACTCTGGATTCCCTGCATTGGCCTTGTAAATTGAGATACGTTTCTACGGAAACGATTGGATTTTCTTTGGGGTTCCGAGTATCTCTTTTCCGATGCATTATACCTCCTTTACTGCATACCTCGCTCCCTCACATTGACAAATTAACACACAATTTGCGTCCATATAAAATACTCTGGATTCCCTGCATTGTCCTTCTAAATCGGGATTCGTTTCTACGGAAACGATAGGATTTTCTTTGGGGTTCCGAGTATCTCTTTTCCGATGCATTATTCCTCCTTTACTGCATCCCTCGCTCCCTCACATTGACGAATTAACACACAATTTGCGTCCATATGAAATACTCTGGATTCCCTGCATTGTCCTTCTAAATCGAGATACGTTTCTATGGAAACAATAGGATTTTCTTTGGGGTTCCGAGCATCTTTTTTCCGATGCATTATTCCTCCTTTACTGCATCCCTCGCTCCATCACATTGACGAATTAACACACAATTTGCGTCCATATGAAATACTCTGGATTCCCTGCATTGTCCTTCTAAAACGAGATACGTTTCTACGGATAAGATAGGATTTTCTTTGGGGTTAAGAGTATCTCTTTTCGGATGCATTATTCCTCCTTTACTGCATTCCTCGCTCCCTCACATTGACGAATTAACACACAATTTGTGTCCATATGAAATACTCTGGATTCCCTGCATTGTCCTTTTAAATCGATATACGTTTCTACGGAAACGATAGGATTTTCTTTGGGGTTCCGAGTATCTCTTTCACGATGCACTATTCCTCCTTTCCTGCATCCCTCGCTCCCTTACATTGAAGAATTAACACACAATTTGCGTCTATATGAAATACTCTGGATTCCCTGCATTGTCCTTCTAAATCGACGTTTCTACGGAAACGGTAGGATTTTCCTTGGGGTTCCGAGTATCTCTTTTCCGATGCATTATTCCTCCTCTACTGCATCCCTCGCTCCCTCACATTGACGAATTAACACACAATTTGCGTCCATATGAAATACTCTGGATTCCCTGCATTGGCCTTGTAAATTGAGATACGTTTCTACGGAAACGATTGGATTTTCTTTGGGGTTCCGAGTATCTCTTTTCCGATGCATTATTCCTCCTTCACTGCATCCCTCTCTCCCTCACATTGACGAATTAACACACAATTGGCGTCCATATGAAATACTCTGTATTCCCTGCATTGTCCTTCTAAATCGAGATACGTTTCTACGGAAACGAGAGGATTTTCTTTGGGGTTCCAAGTTTGTCTTTCCCGATGCATTATTCCTCCTTTACTGCATCCCTCTCTCCCTCACAATGACGAATTAACACACAATTTGCGTCCATATGAATTACTCTGGATACCCTGCATTGTTCTTCTAAATCGAGATACGTTTCTACGGAAACGATAGGATTTTCTTTAGGGTTCCGAGTATCTCTTTTCCGATGCATTATTCCTCCTTTACTGCATCCCTCGCTCCCTCACAATGACGAATTAACACACAATTTGCGTCCATATAAAATACTCTGGATTCCCTGCATTGTCCTTCTAAATCGAGACACGTTTCTACGGAAACGGTAGGATTTTCCTTGGGGTTCCGAGTATCTCTTTTCCGATGCATTATTCCTCCTTTACTGCATCCCTCGCTCCCTCACATTGACGAATTAACACACAATTTGCGTCCATATGAAATACTCTCGATTCCCTGCATTGTCCTTGTAAATTGAGATACGTTTCTACGGAAACGATTGGATTTTCTTTGGGGTTCCGAGTATCTCTTTTCCGATGAATTATTCCTCCTTCACTGCATCCCTCTCTCCCTCACATTGACGAATTAACACACAATTGGCGTCCATATGAAATACTCTGGATTCCCTGCATTGTCCTTCTAAATCGAGATACGTTTCTACGGAAACGAGAGGATTTTCTTTGGGGTTCCGAGTATCTCTTTTCCGATGCATTATTCCTCCTTTACTGCATCCCTCTCTCCCTCACAATGACGAATTAACACACAATTTGCGTCCATATGAAATACTCTGGATTCCCTGCATTGTCCTTCTAAATCGAGATACGTTTCTATGGAAACGATAGGATTTTCTTTGGGGTTCCGAGTATCTCTTTTCCGATGCATTATTCCTCCTTTACTGCAACCCTCGCACCCTCACATTGACGAATTAACACACAAATTACGTCCATATGAAATACTCTGGGTTCCCTGCATTGTCCTTCTAAATCGGGATTCGTTTCTACGGAAACGATAGGATTTTCTTTGGGGTTCCGAGTATCTCTTTTCCGATGCATTATTCCTCGTTTACTGCATCCCTCGCTCCCTCACATTGACGAATTAACACACAATTAGCGTCCATATGAAATACTCTGGATTCCCTGCATTGTCCTTCTAAATCGAGATACGTTTCTACGGAAACGATAGGATTTTCTTTGGGGTTCCAAGTATCTCTTTTCCGAAACATTATTCCTCCTTTACTGCAACCCTCGCTCCCTCACATTGACGAATTAACACACAAATTACGTCCATATGAAATACTCTGGGTTCCCAGCATTGTCCTTCTAAATCGGGATTCGTTTCTACGGAAACGATAGGATTTTCTTTGGGGTTCCGAGTATATCTTTTCCGATGCATTATTCCTCCTTTACTGCATCCCTCGCTCCCTCACATTGAAGAATTAACACACAATTTGCGTCTATATGAAATACTCTGGATTCCCTGCATTGTCCTTCTAAATCGAGACACGTTTCTACGGAAACGGTAGGATTTTCCTTGGTGTTCTGAGTATCTCTTTTTCGATGCATTATTCCTCCTTTACTGCATCCCTCGCTCCCTCACATTGACGAATTAACACACAATTTGCGTCTATATGAAATACTCTGGATTCCCTGCATTGTCCTTCTAAATCGAGACACGTTTCTACGGAAACGGTAGGATTTTCCTTGGTGTTCTGAGTATCTCTTTTTCGATGCATTATTCCTCCTTTACTGCATCCCTCGCCCCTCACATTGACGAATTAACACACAATTTGCGTCCATATGAAATACTCTGGATTCCCTGCATTGTCCTTCTAAATCGAGATACGTTTCTACGGAAACGATAGGATTTTCTTTGGGGTTCCGAGTATCTCTTTTCCGATGCATTATTCCTCCTTTCCTGCATCCCTCGCTCCCTTACATTGAAGAATTAACACACAATTTGCGTCTATATGAAATACTCTGGATTCCCTGCATTGTCCTTCTAAATCGAGACACGTTTCTACGGAAACGGTAGGATTTTCCTTGGGGTTCCGAGTATCTCTTTTCCGATGCATTATTCCTCCTCTACTGCATCCCTCGCTCCCTCACATTGACGAATTAACACACAATTTGCGTCCATATGAAATACTCTGGATTCCCTGCATTGGCCTTGTAAATTGCGATACGTTTCCACGGAAACGATTGGATTTTCTTTGGGGTTCCGAGTATCTCTTTTCCGATGCATTATTCCTCCTTCACTGCATCCCTCGCTCCCTCACATTGACGAATTAACACACAATTTGCGTCCATATGAAATACTCTGGATTCCCTGCATTGTCCTTCTAAATCGAGATACGTTTCTACGGAAACGATAGGATTTTCTTTGGGGTTCCGAGTATCTCTTTTCCGATGCATTATTCCTCCTTTACTGCATCCCTCGCTCCCTCACAGTGACGAATTAACACACAATTTGCGTCCATATAAAATACTCTGGATTCCCTGCATTGTCCTTCTAAATCGAGACACGTTTCTACGGAAACGGTAGGATTTTCCTTGGTGTTCTGAGTATCTCTTTTTCGATGCATTATTCCTCCTTTACTGCATCCCTCGCTCCCTCACATTGACGAATTAACACACAATTTGCGTCCATATGAAATACTCTGGATTCCCTGCATTGGCCTTGTAAATTGAGATACGTTTCTACGGAAACGATTGGATTTTCTTTGGGGTTCCGAGTATCTCTTTTCCGATGCATTATTCCTCCTTCACTGCATCCCTCTCTCCCTCGGATTGACGAATTAACACACAATTGGCGTCCATATGAAATACTCTGTATTCCCTGCATTGTCCTTCTAAATCGAGATACGTTTCTACGGAAACGAGAGGATTTTCTTTGGGGTTCCGAGTATCTCGTTTCCGATGCATTATTCCTCCTTTACTGCATCCCTCTCTCCCTCACAATGACGAATTAACACACAATTTGCGTCCATATGAAATACTCTGGATTCCCTGCATTGTCCTTCTAAATCGAGATACGTTTCTACGGAAACGATAGGACTTTCTTTGGGGTTCCGAGTATCTCTTTTCCGATGCATTATTCCTCCTTTACTGCATCCCTCGCTCCCTCACAATGACGAATTAACACACAATTTGCGTCCATATAAAATACTCTGGAATCCCTGCATTGTCCTTCTAAATCGAGATACGTTTCTATGGAAACGATAGGATTTTCTTTGGGGTTCCGAGTATCTCTTTTCCGATGCATTATTCCTCCTTTACTGCATCCTTCGCTCCCTCACATTGAAGAATTAACACACCATTTGCGTCTATATGAAATACTCTGGATTTCCTGCATTGTCCTTCTAAATCGAGACACGTTTCTACGGAAACGGTAGGATTTTCCTTGGGGTTCCGAGTATCTCTTTTCCGATGCATTATTCCTCCTTTACTGCATCCCTCGCTCCCTCACATTGACGAATTAACACACAATTTGCGTCCATATGAAATACTCTGGATTCCCTGCATTGTCCTTGTAAATTGAGATACGTTTCTACGGAAACGATTGGATTTTCTTTGGGGTTCCGAGTATCTCTTTTCCGATGAATTATTCCTCCTTCACTGCATCCCTATCTCCCTCATATTGACGAATTAACACACAATTGGCGTCCATATGAAATACTCTGGATTCCCTGCATTGTCCTTCTAAATCGAGATACGTTTCTACGGAAACGAGAGGATTTTCTTTGGGGTTCCGAGTATCTCTTTTCCGATGCATTATTCCTCCTTTACTGCATCCCTCTCTCCCTCACAATGACGAATTAACACACAATTTGCGTCCATATGAAATACTCTGGATTCCCTGCATTGTCCTTCTAAATCGAGATACGTTTCTACGGAAACGATAGGATTTTCTTTGGGGTTCCTAGTATCTCTTTTCGGATGCATTATTCCTCCTTTACTGCATCCCTCCCTCCCTCACAATGACGAATTAACACACAATTTGCGTCCATATGAAATACTCTGGATTCCCTGCATTGTCTTTCTAAATCGAGATACGTTTCTATGGAAACGATAGGATTTTCTTTGGGGTTCCGAGTATCTCTTTTCCGATGCATTATTCCTCCTTTACTGCAACCCTCGCTCCCTCACATTGACGAATTAACACACAAATTACGTCCATATGAAATACTTTGGGTTCCCTGCATTGTCCTTCTAAATCGGGATTCGTTTCTACGGAAACGATAGGATTTTCTTTGGGGTTCCGAGTATCTCTTTTCCGATGCATTATTCCTCCTTTACTGCATCCCTCGCTCCCTCACATTGACGAATTAACACACAATTTGCGTCCATATGAAATACTCTGGATTCCCTGCATTGTCCTTCTAAATCGAGATACGTTTCTACGGAAACGATAGGATTTTCTTTGGGGTTCCAAGTATCTCTTTTCCGAAACATTATTCCTCCTTTACTGCAACCCTAGCACCCTCACATTGACGAATTAACACACAAATTACGTCCATATGAAATACTCTGGGTTCCCTGCATTGTCCTTCTAAATCGGGATTCGTTTCTACGGAAACGATAGGATTTTCTTTGGGGTTCCGAGTATCTCTTTTCCGATGCATTATTCCTCCTTTACTGCATCCCTCGCTCCCTCACATTGAAGAATTAACACACAATTTGGGTCTATATGAAATACTCTGGATTCCCTGCATTGTCCTTCTAAATCGAGACACGTTTCTACGGAAACGGTAGGATTTTCCTTGGGGTTCTGAGTATCTCTTTTCCGATGCATTATTCCTCCTTTACTGCATCCCTCGCTCCCTCACATTGACGAATTAACACACAATTTGCGTCCATATGAAATACTCTGGATTCCCTGCATTGTCCTTGTAAATTGAGATACGATTCTACGGAAACGATTGGATTTTCTTTGGGGTTCCGAGTATCTCTTTTCCGATGCATTATTCCTCCTCTACTGCATCCCTCGCTCCCTCACATTGACGAATTAACACACAATTTGCGTCCATATGAAATACTCTGGATTCCCTGCATTGGCCTTGTAAATTGAGATACGTTTCTACGGAAACGATTGGATTTTCTTTGGGGTTCCGAGTATCTCTTTTCCGATGCATTATTCCTCCTTCACTGCATCCCTCTCTCCCTCAAATTGACGAATTAACACACAATTGGCGTCCATATGAAATACTCTGTATTCCCTGCATTGTCCTTCTAAATCGAGATACGTTTCTACGGAAACGAGAGGATTTTCTTTGGGGTTCCAAGTATCTCTTTTCCGATGCATTATTCCTCCTTTACTGCATACCTCTCTCCCTCACAATGACGAATTAACACACAATTTGCGTCCATATGAAATACTCTGGATTCCCTGCATTGTCCTTCTAAATCGAGATACGTTTCTACGGAAACAATAGGATTTTCTTTGGGGTTCCGAGTATCTCTTTTCCGATGCATTATTCCTCCTTTACTGCATCCCTCGCTCCCTCACAGTGACGAATTAACACACAATTTGCGTCCATATAAAATACTCTGGATACCCTGCATTGTCCTTCTAAATCGAGACACGTTTCTACGGAAACGGTAGGATTTTCCTTGGGGTTCCGAGTATCTCTTTTCCGATGCATTATTCCTCCTTTACTGCATCCCTTGCTCCCTCACATTGACGAATTAACACACAATTTGCGTCCATATGAAATACTCTCGATTCCCTGCATTGTCCTTGTAAATTGAGATACGTTTCTACGGAAACGATTGGATTTTCTTTGGGGTTCCGAGTATCTCTTTTCCGATGAATTATTCCTCCTTCACTGCATCCCTCTCTCCCTCACATTGACGAATTAACACACAATTGGCGTCCATATGAAATACTCTGGATTCCCTGCATTGTCCTTCTAAATCGAGATACGTTTCTACGGAAACGAGAGGATTTTCTTTGGGGTTCCGAGTATCTCTTTTCCGATGGATTATTCCTCCTTTACTGCATCCCTCTCTCCCTCACAATGACGAATTAACACGCAATTTGCGTCCATATGAAATACTCTGGATTCCCTGCATTGTCCTTCTAAATCGAGATACGTTTCTACGGAAACGATAGGATTTTCTTTGGGGTTCCGAGTATCTCTTTTCCGATGCATTATTCCTCCTTTACTGCATCCCTCGCTCCCTCACAATGACGAATTAACACACAATTTGCGTCCATATGAAATACTCTGGATTCCCTGCATTGTCCTTCTAAATCGAGATACGTTTCTATGGAAACGATAGGATTTTCTTTGGGGTTCCGAGTATCTCTTTTCCGATGCATTATTCCTCCTTTACTGCAACCCTCGCTCCCTCACATTGACGAATTAACACACAAATTACGTCCATATGAAATACTCTGGGTTCCCTGCATTGTCCTTCTAAATCGGGATTCGTTTCTACGGAAACGATAGGATTTTCTTTGGGGTTCCGAGTATCTCTTTTCCGATGCATTATTCCTCCTTTACTGCATCCCTCGCCCCCCCACATTGACGAATTAACACACAATTTGCGTCCATATGAAATACTCTGGATTCCCTGCATTGTCCTTCTAAATCGAGATACGTTTCTACGGAAACGATAGGATTTTCTTTGGGGTTCCAAGTATCTCTTTTCCGAAACATTATTCCTCCTTTACTGCAACCCTCGCTCCCTCACATTGACGAATTAACACACAAATTACGTCCATATGAAATACTCTGGGTTCCCAGCATTGTCCTTCTAAATCGGGATTCGTTTCTACGGAAACGATAGGATTTTCTTTGGGGTTCCGAGTATCTCTTTTCCGATGCATCATTCCTCCTTTACTGCATCCCTCGCTCCCTCACATTGAAGAATTAACACACAATTTGCGTCTATATGAAATACTCTGGATTCCCTGCATTGTCCTTCCAAATCGAGACACGTTTCTACGGAAACGGTAGGATTTTCCTTGGTGTTCTGAGTATCTCTTTTTCGATGCATTATTCCTCCTTTACTGCATCCCTCGCTCCCTCACATTGACGAATTAACACACAATTTGCGTCCATATGAAATACTCTGGATTCCCTGCATTGGCCTTGTAAATTGAAATACGTTTCTACGGAAACGTTTGGATTTTCTTTGGGGTTAAGAGTATCTCTTTTCCGATGCATTATTCCTCCTTCACTGCATCCCTCTCTCCCTCGGATTGACGAATTAACACACAATTGGCGTCCATATGAAATACTCTGTATTCCCTGCATTGTCCTTCTAAATCGAGATACGTTTCTACGGAAACGAGAGGATTTTCTTTGGGGTTCCGAGTATCTCTTTTCCGATGCATTATTCCTCCTTTACTGCATCCCTCTCTCCCTCACATTGACGAATTAACACACAATTTGCGTCCATATGAAATACTCTGGATTCCCTGCATTGTCCTTCTAAATCGAGATACGTTTCTACGGAAACGATAGGATTTTCTTTAGGGTTCCGAGTATCTCTTTTCCGATGCATTATTCCTCCTTTACTGCATCCTTCGCTCCCTCACATTGAAGAATTAACACACAATTTGCGTCTATATGAAATACTCTGGATTCCCTGCATTGTCCTTCTAAATCGAGACACGTTTCTACGGAAACGGTAGGATTTTCCTTGGGGTTCCGAGTATCTCTTTTCCGATGCATTATTCCTCCTTTACTGCATCCCTCGCTCCCTCACATTGACGAATTAACACACAATTTGCGTCCATATGAAATACTCTGGATTCCCTGCATTGTCCTTGTAAATTGAGATACGTTTCTACGGAAACGATTGGATTTTCTTTGGGGTTCCGAGTATCTCTTTTCCGATGAATTATTCCTCCTTCACTGCATCCCTATCTCCCTCACATTGACGAATTAACACACAATTGGCGTCCATATGAAATACTCTGGATTCCCTGCATTGTCCTTCTAAATCGAGATACGTTTCTACGGAAACGAGTGGATTTTCTTTGCGGTTCCGAGTATCTCTTTTCCGATGCATTATTCCTCCTTTACTGCATCCCTCTCTCCCTCACAATGACGAATTAACACACAATTTGCGTCCATATGAAATACTCTGGATTCCCTGCATTGTCCTTCTAAATCGAGATACGTTTCTACGGAAACGATAGGATTTTCTTTGGGGTTCCTAGTATCTCTTTTCGGATGCATTATTCCTCCTTTACTGCATCCCTCGCTCCCTCACAATGACGAATTAACACACAAATTACGTCCATATGAAATACTCTGGGTTCCCTGCATTGTCCTTCTAAATCGGGATTCGTTTCTACGGAAACGATAGGGTTTTCTTTGGGGTTCCGAGTATCTCTTTTCCGATGCATTATTCCTCCTTTACTGCATCCCTCGCTCCCTCACATTGACGAATTAACACACAATTTGCGTCCATATGAAATACTCTGGATTCCCTGCATTGTCCTTCTAAATCGAGATACGTTTCTACGGAAACGATAGGATTTTCTTTGGGGTTCCAAGTATCTCTTTTCCGAAACATTATTCCTCCTTTACTGCAACCCTAGCACCCTCACATTGACGAATTAACACACAAATTACGTCCATATGAAATACTCTGGGTTCCCTGCATTGTCCTTCTAAATCGGGATTCGTTTCTACGGAAACGATTGGATTTTCTTTGGGGTTCCGAGTATCTCTTTTCCGATGCATTATTCCTCCTTTACTGCATCCCTCGCTCCCTCACATTGAAGAATTAACACACAATTTGGGTCTATATGAAATACTCTGGATTCCCTGCATTGTCCTTCTAAATCGAGACACGTTTCTACGGAAACGGTAGGATTTTCCTTGGGGTTCTGAGTATCTCTTTTCCGATGCATTATTCCTCCTTTACTGCATCCCTCGCTCCCTCACATTGACGAATTAACACACAATTTGCGTCCATATGAAATACTCTGGATTCCCTGCATTGTCCTTGTAAATTGAGATACGTTTCTACGGAAACGATTGGATTTTCTTTGGGGTTCCGAGTATCTCTTTTCCGATGCATTATTCCTCCTTCACTGCATCCCTCTCTCCCTCACATTGACGAATTAACACACAATTGGCGTCCATATGAAATACTCTGGATTCCCTGCATTGTCCTTTTAAATCGAGATACGTTTCTACGGAAACGAGAGGATTTTCTTTGGGGTTCCGAGTATCTCTTTTCCGATGCATTATTCCTCGTTTACTGCATCCCTCGCTCCCTCACAATGACGAATTAACACACAATTTGCGTCCATATGAAATACTCTGGATTCCCTGGATTGTCCTTCTAAATCGAGATACGTTTCTATGGAAACGATAGAATTTTCTTTGGGGTTCCGAGTATCTCTTTTCCGATGCATTATTCCTCCTTTACTGCAACCCTCGCTCCCTCACATTGACGAATTAACACACAATTTGCGTCTATATGAAATACTCTGGATTCCCTGCATTGTCCTTCTAAATCGAGACACGTTTCTACGGAAACGGTAGGATTTTCCTTGGGGTTCCGAGTATCTCTTTTCCGATGCATTATTCCTCCTTTACTGCATCCCTCGCTCCCTCACATTGACGAATTAACACACAATTTGCGTCATATGAAATACTCTGGATTCCCTGCATTGTCCTTGTAAATTGATATACGTTTCTACGGAAACGATTGGATTTTCTTTGGGGTTCCGAGTATCTCTTTTCCGATGCATTATTCCTCCTTCACTGCATCCCTCTCTCCCTCACATTGACGAATTAACACACAATTGGCGTCCATATGAAATACTCTGGATTCCTTGCATTGTCCTTGTAAATCGAGATACGTTTCTACGGAAACGAGAGGATTTCCTTTGGGGTTCCGAGTATCTCTTTTCCGATGCATTATTCCTCCTTTACTGCATCCCTCTCTCCCTCACAATGACGAATTAACACACAATTTGCGTCCATATGAAATACACTGGATTCCCTGCATTGTCCTTCTAAATCGAGATACGTTTCTACGGAAACGATAGTATTTTCTTTGGGGTTCCGAGTATCTCTTTTCCGATGAATTATTCCTCCTTTACTGCATCCCTCGCTCCCTCACAATGACGAATTAACACACAATTTGCGTCCATATGAAATACTCTGGATTCCCTGCATTGTCCTTCTAAATCGAGATACGTTTCTATGGAAACGATAGGATTTTCTTTGGGGTTCCGAGTATCTATTTTCCGATGCATTATTCCTCCTTTACTGCAACCCTCGCTCCCTCACATTGACGAATTAACACACAAATTACGTCCATATGAAATACTCTGGGTTCCCTGCATTGTCCTTCTAAATCGGGATTCGTTTCTACGGAAACGATAGGATTTTCTTTGGGGTTCCGAGTATCTCTTTTCCGATGCATTATTCCTCCTTTACTGCATCCCTCGCTCCCTCACATTGACGAATTAACACACAATTTGCGTCTATATGAAATACTCTGGATTCCCTGCATTGTCCTTCTAAATCGAGATACGTTTCTACAGAAACGATAGGATTTCCTTTGGGGTTCCGAGTATCTCTTTTCCGAAACATTATTCCTCCTTTACTGCATCCCTCGCTCCCTCACATTGACCAATTAACACACAATTTGCGTCCATATGAAATACTCTGGATTCCCTGCATTGTCCTTCTAAATCGAGGTATGTTTCAACGGAAACGATAGGATTTCCTTTGGGGTTCCGAGTATCTCTTTTCTGATGCATTATTCCTCCTTTACTGCATACCTCGCTCCCTCACATTGACAAATTAACACACAATTTGCGTCCATATGAAATTCTCTGGATTCCCTGCATTGTCCTTCTAAATCGGGATTCGTTTCTACGGAAACGATAGGATTTTCTTTGGGGTTCCGAGTATCTCTTTTCCGATGCATTATTCCTCCTTTACTGCATCCATCGCTTACTCACATTGACGAATTAACACACAATTTGCGTTCATATGAAATACTCTGGATTCCCTGCATTGTCCTTCTAAATCGAGATATGTTTCAACGGAAACGATAGGATTTTCTTTGGGGTTCCGAGTAATTCTTTTCCGATGCATTATTCCTCCTTTACTGCATACCTCGCTCCCTCACATTGACGAATTAACACACAATTTGCGTCCATATGAAATACTCTGGATTCACTGCATTGTCCTTCTAAATCGAGATACGTTTCTACGGATAAGATAGGATTTTCTTTGGGGTTCCGAGTATCTCTTTTCGGATGCATTATTCCTCCTTTACTGCATTCCTCGCTGCCTCACATTGACGAATTAACACACAATTTGTGTCCATATGAAATGCTCTGGATTCCCTGCATTGTCCTTCTAAATCGAGATACGTTTCTACGGAAACGATAGGATTTTCTTTGGGGTTCCGAGTATCTCTTTTCCGATGCATTATTCCTCCTTTACTGCATCCCCCGCTCCCTCACTTTGAAGAAATAACAAACAATTTGCGTCTATATGAAATACTCTGGATTCCCTGCATTGTCCTTCTAAATCGAGATACGTTTCCACGGAAACGGTAGGATTTTCCTTGGGGTTCCGAGTATCTCTTTTCCGATGCATTATTCCTCCTTTACTGCATCCCCCGCTCCCTCACTTTGAAGAAATAACAAACAATTTGCGTCTATATGAAATACTCTGGATTCCCTGCATTGTCCTTCTAAATCGAGATACGTTTCTACGGAAACGATAGGATTTTCTTTGGGGTTCCGAGTAATTCTTTTCCGATGCATTATTCCTCCTTTACTGCATACCTCGCTCCCTCACATTGACGAATTAACACACAATTTGCGTCCATATGAAATACTCTGGATTCCCTGCATTATCCTTCTAAATCGAGATACGTTTCTACGGATAAGATAGGATTTTCTTTGGGGTTCCGAGTATCTCTTTTCCGATGCATTATTCCTCCTTTACTGCATTCCTCGCTGCCTCACAATGACGAATTAACACACAATTTGTGTCCATATGAAATGCTCTGGATTCCCTGCATTGTCCTTCTAAATCGAGATACGTTTCTACGGAAACGATAGGATTTTCTTTGGGGTTCCGAGTATCTCTTTTCCGATGCATTATTCCTCCTTTACTGCATCCCCCGCTCCCTCACTTTGAAGAATTAACACACAATTAGCGTCTATATGAAATACTCTGGATTCCCTGCATTGTCCTTCTAAATCGAGATACGCTTCTACGGAAACGAGAGGATTTTCTTTGGGGTACCGAGTATCTCTTTTCCGATGCATTATTCCTCCATTACTGCATCCCTCGCTCCCTCACATTGACGAATTAACACACAATTTGCGTCCATATGAAATACTCTGGATTCCCTGCATTGTCCTCCTAAATCGAGATACGTTTCTACGGAAACGATAGGATTTTCTTTGGGGTTCCGAGTATCTCTTTTCCGATGCATTATTCCTCCTTTACTGCATCCCTCGCTCCCTCACATTGACGAATTAACACACAATTTGCGTCGATATGAAATACTCTCGATTCCCTGGATTGTCCTTCTAAATCGAGATACGTTTCTACGGAAACGATAGGATTTTCTTTGGGGTTCCGAGTATCTCTTTTCCGATGCATTATTCCTCCTTTACTGCATCCCTCGCTAACTCACATTGACGAATTAACACACAATTTGCGTCCATATGAAATACTCTGGATTCCCTGCATTGTCCTTCTAAATCGAGATACGTTTCTACAGAAACGATAGGATTTTCTTTGGGGTTCCGTGTATCTCTTTTCCGATGCATTATTCTTCCTTTACTGCATCCCTCGCTCCCTCACATTGACGAATTAACACACAATTTGCGTCCATATGAAATACTCTGGATTCCCTGCATTGTCCTTCTAAATCGGGATTCGTTTCTACGGAAACGACAGGATTTTCTTTGGGGTTCCGAGTATCTCTTTTCCAATGCATTATTCCTCCTTTACTTCATCTCTCGCTCCCTCACATTGCCGAATTAACACACAAATTGCGTCCACATGAAACACTCTGGGTTCCCTGCATTATCTTTCAAAATCGAGATACGTTTCTACAGAAACGATGGGATTTTCTTTTGGGAGTCGAGTATCTCTTTTCCGATGCATTATTCCTCCTTTACTGCATCCCTCGCTCCCTCACATTGACGAATTAACACACAATTTGCGTCCATATGAAATACTCTCGATTCCCTGCACTGTCCTTCTAAATCGAGATACGTTTCTACGGAAACGATAGGATTTTCTTTGGGGTTTCGAGTATCTCTTTTCCGATGCATTATTCCTCCTTTACTGCATCCCTCGCTCCCTCACATTGACGAATTAACACATAATTTGCGTCCATATGAAATACTCTGAATTCCCTGCATTGTCCTTCTAAATCAAGATACGTTTCTACGGAAACGATAGGATTTTCTTTGGGGTTCCGAGTATCTCTTTTCCGATGCATTATTCCTCCTTTACTGCATCCCTCGCTCCCTCACATTGACGAATTAACACACAAATTGCGTCCATATGAAATACTCTGGATTCCCTACATTGTCCTTCTGAATCGAGATACGTTTCTAGGGAAACGATAGGATTTTCTTTGGGGTTCCGCGTATCTCTTTTCCGATGCATTATTCCTCCTTTACTGCATCCCTCGCTTCCTCACATTGACGAATTAACACACAATTTGCGTCCATATGAAATACTCTGGATTCCCTGCATTGTCCTTCTAAATCGAGATACGTTTCTACGGAAACGATAGGATTTTCTTTGTGGTTCCGAGTATCTCTTTTCCGATGCATTATACCTCCTTTACTGCATCCCTCTCTCCCTCACATTGACGAATTAACACACAATTTGCGTCCATATGAATTACTCTGGATTCCCTGCATTGTCCTTCTAAATCGAGATACGTTTCTACGGAAACGATAGGATTTTCTTTGGGGTTCCGAGTATCTCTTTTCCGATGCATTATGACTCCTTTACTGCATCCCTCGCTCCCTCACATTGACGAATTAACACACAATTTGCGTCCATATGAAATACTCTGGATTCCTTGCATTGTCCTTCTAAATCGAGATACGTTTCTACGGAAACGATAGGATTTTCTTTGGGGTTCCGAGTATCTCTTTTCCGATGCATTATTCCTCCTTTACTGCATCCCTCGCTCCCTCACATTGCCGAATAAACACACAATTTGCGTCCATATGAAATACTCTGGGTTCCCTGCATTATCTTTCTAAAACAAGATACGTTTATATGGAAACGATAGGATTATCTTTTGGGAGTCGAGTATCTCTTTTCCGATGCATTATTCCTCCTTTACTGCATCCCTCGCTAACTCACATTGACGAATTAACACACAATTTGCATCCATATGAAATACTCTGGATTCCCTGCATTGTCCTTCTAAATCGAGATACGTTTCTACAGAAACGATAGGATTTTCTTTGGGGTACCGAGTATCTCTTTTCCGATGCATTATTCCTCCTTCACTGCATCCCTCGTTCCCTCACATTGACGAATTAACACACAATTTGCGTCCATATGAAATACTCTGGATTCCCTGCATTGTCCTTCTAAATCGGGATTCGTTTCTAAGGAAACGAAAGGATTTTCTTTGGGGTTCCGCGTATCTCTTTTCCGATGCATTATTCCTCCTTTACTGCATCCCTCGCTTCCTCACATTGACGAATTAACACACAATTTGCGTCCATATGAAATACTCTGGATTCCCTGCATTGTCCTTCTAAATCGAGATACGTTTCTACGGAAACGATAGGATTTTCTTTGGGGTTCCGAGTATCTCTTTTCCGATGCATTATTCCTCCTTTACTGCATCCCTCGCTCCCACACATTGACGAATTAACACATAATTTGCGTCCATATGAAATACTCTGGATTCCCTGCAATGTCCTTCTAAATCGAGATATGTTTCTACGGAAACGATAGGATTTTCTTTGGGGTTCCGAGTATCTCTTTTCCGATGCATTATTCCTCCTTTACTGCATCCCTCGCTCCCTCACATTGACGAATTAACACACAATTTGCGTCCATATGAAATACTTTGGATTCCTTGCATTGACCATCTAAATCGAGATACGTTTCTACGGAAACGATAGGAGTTTCTTTGGGGTTCCGAGTATCTCTTTTCCGATGCATTATTCCTCCTTTACTGCATCCCTCGCTCCCTCACATTGACGAATTAACACATAATTTGCGTCCATATCAATTACTCTGTTTTCAATGCATTGTCCTTCTAAATCGAGAAACGTTTCTACGGAAACGATAGGATTTTCTTTGGGGTTCCGAGTATCTCTTTTCCGATGCATTATTCCTCCTTTACTGCATCCCTCGCTCCCTCACATTGACGAATTAACACACAATTTGCGTCCATATGAAATACTCTGGATTCCTTCCATTGTCCTTCTAAATCGAGATACGTTTCTACGGAAACGATAGGATTTTCTTTGGGGTTCCGAGTATCTCTTTTCCGAAGCATTAATCCTCCTTTACTGCATCCCTCGCTCCCTCACATTGCCGAATAAACACACAATTTGCGACCATATGAAATACTCTGGGTTCCCTGCATTATCTTTCTAAAACGAGATACGTTTCTAAGGAAACTATAGGATTTTCTTTTGGGAGTCGAGTATCTCTTTTCCGATGCATTATTCCTCCTTTACTGCATCCCTCGCTAACTCACATTGACGAATTAACACACAATTTGCGTCCATATGAAATACTCTGGATTCCCTGCATTGTCCTTCTAAATCGAGATACGTTTCTACGGAAACGATAGGATTTTCTTTGGGGTACCGAGTATCTCTTTTCCGATGCATTATTCCTCCTTCACTGCATCCCTCGTTCCCTCACATTGACGAATTAACACACAATTAGCGTCCATATGAAATACTCTGGATTCCCTGCATTGTCCTTCCAAATCGGGATTCGTTTCTAAGGAAACGATAGGATTTTCTTTGGGGTTCCGAGTATCTCTTTTCCGATGCATTATTCCTCCTTTACTGCATCCCTCGCTCCCTCACATTGCAGAATTAACACACAAATTGCGTCCATATGAAATACTCTGGGTTCCCTGCATTATCTTTGTAAAACGAGATACGTTTCTACGGAAACGATAGGATTTTCTTTGGGGTTCCGCGTATCTCTTTTCCGATGCATTATTCCTCCTTTACTGCATCCCTCGCTCCCTCACATTGACGAATTAACACACAAATTGCTTCCACATGAAATACTCTGGGTTCCCTGCATTATCTTTCTAAATCGAGATACGTTTCTACGGAAACGATAGGATTTTCTTTTGGGAGTCGAGTATCTCATTTCCGATGCATTATTCCTCCTTTACTGCATCCCTCGCTCCCTCACATTGACGAATTAACACACAATTTGCGTCCATATGAAATACTCTGGATTCCCTGCATTGTCATTCTAAATCGAGATACGTTGTTACGGAAACGATAGGATTTTCTTTGGGGTTCCGAGTATCTCTTTTCCGGTGCATTATTCCTCCTTTACTGCATCCCTCGCTCCCTCATATTGTCGAATTAACACACAATTTGCGTCCATATGAAATACTCTGGATTCCCTGCATTGTCCTTCTAAATCAAGATACGATTCTACGGAAACGATAGGATTTCCTTTGGGGTTCCGAGTATCTCTTTTCCGATGCATTATTCCTCCTTTACTGCATCCATCGCTCCCTCACATTGACGAATTAACACACAATTTGCGTCCATATGATATACTCTGGATTCCCTGCATTGTCCTTCTAAATCGAGATACGTTTCTACGGAAACGAGAGGATTTTCTTTGAAGTACCGAGTATCTCTTTTCCGATGCATTATTCCTCCTTTACTGCATACCTCGCTCCCTCTCATTGACGAATTAACACACAATTTGCGTCCATAAGAAATACTCTGGATTCCCTGCATTGTCCTCCTAAATCGAGATACGTTTCTACGGAAACGATAGGATTTTCATTGGGGTTCCGAGTATCTCTTTTCCGATGCATTATTCCTCCTTTACTGCATCCCTCGCTCCCTCACATTGACGAATTAACACACAATTTGCGTCCATATGAAATATAACAGGATTCCCTGGATTGTCCTTCTAAATCCAGATACGTTTCTATGGAAACGATAGGATTTTCTTTGGGGTTCCGAGTATCTCTTTTCCGATGCATTATTCCTCCTTTACTGCATGCCTCGCTAACTCACATTGACGAATTAACACACAATTAACGTCCATATGAAATACTCTGGATTCCCTGCATTGTCCTTCTAAATCGTGATACGTTTCTACAGAAACGACAGGATTTTCTTTGGGGTACCGAGTATCTCTTTTCCGATGCATTATTCCTCCTTTACTGCATCCCTCGCTAACTCACATTGACGAATTAACACACAATTTGAGTCCATATGAAATACTCTGGATTCCCTGCATTGTCCTCCTAAATCGAGATACGTTTCTACAAAAACGATAGGATTTTCTTTGGGGTTCCGAGTATCTCTTTTCTGATGCATTATTCCTCCTTTACTGCATCCCTCGCTCCCTCACATTGACGAATTAAGACACAATTTGCGTCCGTATGAAATACTCTGGATTCCCTGCATTGTCCTTCTAAATCTGGATTCGTTTCTACGGAAACGACAGGATTTTCTTTGGGGTACCGAGTATCTCTTTTCCGATGCATTATTCCTCCTTTACTGCATCTCTCGCTCCCTCACATTGCCGAATTAACACACAAATTGCGTCCACATGAAATACTCTGGGTTCCCTGCATTATCTTTCTAAATCGAGATACGTTTCTACGGAAACGATAGGATTTTCTTTTGGGAGTCGAGTATCTCTTTTCCGATGCATTATTCCTCCTTTACTGCATCCCTCGCTCCCTCACATTGACGAATTAACACACAATTTGCGTCCATATGAAATACTCTGGATTCCCTGCATTGTCAATCTAAATCGTGATACGTTGTTACGGAAACGATAGGATTTTCTTTGGGGTTCCGAGTATCTCTTTTCCGATGCAGTATTCCTCCTTTACTGCATCCCTCGCTCCCTCAAATTGACGAAGTAACACACAATTTGCGTCCATATGAAATACTCTGGATTCCTTGCATTGTCCTTCTAAATCGAGATACGTTTCTACGGAAACGATAGGATTTTCTTTGGGCTCCCGAGTATCTCTTTTCGGATGCATTATTCCTCCTTTACTGCATCCCTCGCTCCATCACATTGCCGAAATAACACACAATTTGCGTCCATATGAAATACTCTGGGTTCCCTGCATTATCTTTCTAAAACGAGATACGTTTCTACGGAAACGATAGGATTTTCTTTTGGGAGTCGAGTATCTCTTTTCCGATGCATTATTCCTCCTTTACTGCATCCCTCGTTCCCTCACATTGACGAATTAACACACAATTTGCGTCCATATTAAATACACTGGATTCCCTGCATTGTCCCTCTAAATCGAGATACGTTTCTACGGAAACGATAGGATTTTCTTTGGGGTTCCGCGTATGTCTTTTCCGATGCATTATTCCTCCTTTACTGCATCCCTCGCTTCCTCACATTGACGAATTAACACACAATTTGCGTTCATATGAAATACTCTGGATTCCCTGCATTGTCCTTCTAAATCGTGATTCGTTTCTACAGAAACGACAGGATTTTCTTTAGGGTTCCGAGTATCTCTTTTCCGATGCATTATTCCTCCTTTACTGCATCCCTCACTCCCTCACATTCCCGAATTTACACACAAATTGCGTCCATATGAATTACTCTGGGTTCCCTGCATTATCTTTCTAAATCGAGATACGTTTCTACGGAAACGATAGGGTTTTCTTTTGGGAGTCGAGTATCTCTTTTCCGATGCTTTATTCCTGCTTTACTGCATCCCTCGCTCCCTCACATTGACGAATTAACACACAATTTGCGTCCATATGAAATACTCTGGATTCCCTGCACTGTCCTTCTAAATCGAGATACGTTTCTACGGAAACGATAGGATTTTCTTTGGGGTTCCGAGTATCTCTTTTCCGATGCATTATTCCTCCTTTACTGCATCCCTCGCTCCCTAACATTGACGAATTAACACACAACTTGCGTCCATATGAAATACTCTGGATTCCCTGCATTGTCCTTCTAAATCAAGATACGTTTATACGGAAACGATAGGATTTCCTTTGGGGTTCCGAGTATCTCTTTTCCGATGCATTATTCCTCCTTTACTGCATCCCTCGCTCCCTCACATTGACGAATTAACACACAATTTGCGTCCATATGAAATACTCTGGATTCCCTGCATTGTCCTTCTAAATCGGGATTCGTTTCTAAGGAAACGATAGGATTTTCTTTGGCGTTCGGAGTATCTCTTTTCCGATGCATTATTCCTCCTTTACTGCATCCCTCGCTCCCTCACATTGCCGAATTAACACACAAATTGCGTCCATATGAAATACTCTGGGTTCCCTGCATTATCTTTCTAAAACGAGATACGTTTCAACGGAAACGATAGGATTTTCTTTGGGGTTCCGCGTATCTCTTTTCCGATGCATTATTCCTCCTTTACTGCATCCCTCGCTCCCTCACATTGACGAATTAACACACAATTTGCGTCCATATGAAATACTCTGGGTTCCCTGCATTGTCCATCTAAATCGAGATACGTTTCTACGGAAACGATAGGATTTTCTTTGGGGTTCCGAGTATCTCTTTTCCGATGCATTATTCCTCCTTTACTGCATCCCTCGCTCCCTCACATAGACAAATTAACACACAATTTGCGTCCATATGAAATACTCTGGATTCCTTGCATTGACCATCTAAATCGAGATACGTTTCTACGGAAACGATAGGAGTTTCTTTGGGGTTCCGAGTATCTCTTTTCCGATGCATTATTCCTCCTTTACTACATCCCTCGCTCCCTCACATTGACGAATTAACACATAATTTGCGTCCATATGAACTACTCTGGATTCCCTGCATTGTCCTTCTAAATCGAGATACGTTTCTACGGAAACGATAGGATTTTCTTTGGGGTTCCGAGTATCTCTTTTCCGATGCATTATTCCTCCTTTACTGCATCACTCGCTCCCTCACATTGACGAATTAACACACAATTTGCGTCCATAAGAAATACTCTGGATTCCTTGCATTGTCCTTCTAAATCGAGATACGTTTCTACGGAAACGATAGGATTTTCTTTGGGGTTCCGAGTATCTCTTTTCCGGAGCATTATTCCTCCTTTACTGCATCGCTCGCTCCCTCACATTGCCGAATAAACACACAATTTGCGTCCATATGAAATACTCTGGGTTCCCTGCATTATCTTTCTAAAACGAGATACATTTCTAAGGAAACGATAGGATTTTCTTTTGGGAGTCGAGTATCTCTTTTCCGATGCATTATTCCTCCTTTACTGCATCCCTCGCTAACTCACATTGACGAATTAACACACAATTTGCGTCCATATGAAATACTCTGGATTCCCTGCATTGTCATTCTAAAACGAGATACGTTGTTACGGAAACGATAGGATTTTCTTTGGGGTTCCGCGTATCTCTTTTCCGATGCATTATTCCTCCTTTACTGCATCCCTCGCTCCCTCACATTGACGAATTAACACATAATTTGCGTCCATATGAACTACTCTGGATTCCCTGCATTGTCCTTCTAAATCGAGATACGTTTCTACGGAAACGATAGTATTTTCTTTGGGGTTCCGAGTATCTCTTTTCCGATGCATTATTCCTCCTTTACTGCATCACTCGCTCCCTCACATTGACGAATTAACACACAATTTGCGTCCATAAGAAATACTCTGGATTCCTTGCATTGTCCTTCTAAATCGAGATACGTTTCTACGGAAACGATAGGATTTTCTTTGGGGTTTCGAGTATCTCTTTTCCGGAGCATTATTCCTCCTTTACTGCATCGCTCGCTCCCTCACATTGCCGAATAAACACACAATTTGCGTCCATATGAAATACACTGGATTCCCTGCATTGTCCCTCTAAATCGAGATACGTTTCTACGGAAACGATAGGATTTTCTTTGGGGTTCCGCGTATCTCTTTTCCGATGCATTATTCCTCCTTTACTGCATCCCTCGCTTCCTCACATTGACGAATTAACACACAATTTGCGTCCATATGAAATACTCTGGATTCCCTGCATTGTCCTTCTAAATCGGGATTCGTTTCTACAGAAACGACAGGATTTTCTTTAGGGTTCCGAGTATCTCTTTTCCGATGCATTATTCCTCCTTTACTGCATCCCTCACTCCCTCACATTCCCGAATTTACACACAAATTGCGTCATATGAATTACTCTGGGTTCCCTGCATTATCTTTCTAAATCGAGATACGTTTCTACGGAAACGATAGGGTTTTCTTTTGGGAGTCGAGTATCTCTTTTCCGATGCTTTATTCCTGCTTTACTGCATCCCTCGCTCCCTCACATTGACGAATTAACACACAATTTGCGTCCATATGAAATACTCTGGATTCCCTGCACTGTCCTTCTAAATCGAGATACGTTTCTACGGAAACGATTGGATTTTCTTTGGGGTTCCGAGTATCTCTTTTCCGATGCATTATTCCTCCTTTACTGCATCCCTCGCTCCCTCACATTGACGAATTAACACACAATTTGCGTCCATATGAAATACTCTGGATTCCCTGCATTGTCCTTCTAAATCAAGATACGTTTCTACGGAAACGATTGGAATTTCTTTTGGGAGTCGAGTATCTCTTTTCCGATGCATTATTCCTCCTTTACTGCATCCCTCGCTAACTCACATTGACGAATTAACACACAATTTGCGTCCATATGAAATACTCTGGATTCCCTGCATTGTCCTTCTAAATCGAGATACGTTTCTACGGAAACGATAGGATTTTCTTTAAGGTACCGAGTATCTCTTTTCCGATGCATTATTCCTCCTTCACTGCATCCCTCGTTCCCTCACATTGACGAATTAACACACAATTTGCGTCCATATGAAATACTCTGGATTCCCTGCATTGTCCTTCTAAATCGGGATTCGTTTCTAAGGAAACGATAGGATTTTCTTTGGGGTTCGGAGTATCTCTTTTCCGATGCATTATTCCTCCTTTACTGCATCCCTCGCTCCCTCACATTGCCGAATTAACACACAATTTGCGTCCATATGAAATACTCTGGATTCCCTGCATTATCTTTCTAAATCGTGATACGTTGTTACGGAAACGATAGGATTTTCTTTGGGGTTGCGAGTATCTCTTTTCCGATGCATTATTCCTCCTTTACTGCATCCCTCGCTCCCTCATATTGACGAATTGACACACAATTTGCGTCCATATGAAATACTCTGGATTTCCTGCATTGTCCTTCTAAATCAAGATACGTTTCTACGGAAACGATAGGATTTCCTTTGGGGTTCAGAGTATCTCTTTTCCGATGCATTATTCCTCCTTTACTGCATCCCTCGCTCCCTCACATTGACGAATTAACACACAATTTGTGTCCATATGAAATACTCTGGATTCCCTGCATTATCTTTCTAAATCGAGATACGTTTCTACGGAAACGATAGGATTTTCTTTTGGGAGTCGAGTATCTCTTTTCCGATGCATTATTCCTCCTTTACTGCATCCATCGCTCCCTCACATTGACGAATTAACACACAATTTGCGTCCATATGAAATACTCTGGATTCCCTGCACTGTCCTTCTAAATCGAGATACGTTTCTACGGAAACGATAGGATTTTCTTTGGGGTTCCGAGTATCTCTTTTCCGATGCATTATTCCTCCTTTACTGCATCCCTCGCTCCCTCACATTGACGAAGTAACACACAATTTGCGTCCATATGAAATACTCTGGATTCCCTGCATTGTCCTTCTAAATCGAGATACGTTTCTACGGAAACGATAGGATTTTCTTTGGGGTTCCGAGTATCTCTTTTCCGATGCAGTATTCCTCCTTTACTGCATCCCTCGCTCCCTCAAATTGACGAAGTAACACACGATTTGCGTCCATATGAAATACTCTGGATTCCTTGCATTGTCCTTCTAAATCGAGATACGTTTCTACGGAAACGATAGGATTTTCTTTGGGCTCCCGAGTATCTCTTTTCGGATGCATTATTCCTCCTTTACTGCATCCCTCGCTCCATCACATTGCCGAAATAACACACAATTTGCGTCCATATGAAATACTCTGGGTTCCCTGCATTATCTTTCTAAAACGAGATACGTTTCTACGGAAACGATAGGATTTTCTTTTGGGAGTCGAGTATCTCTTTTCCGATGCATTATTCCTCCTTTACTGCATCCCTCGTTCCCTCACATTGACGAATTAACACACAATTTGCGTCCATATTAAATACACTGGATTCCCTGCATTGTCCCTCTAAATCGAGATTCGTTTCTACGGAAACGATAGGATTTTCTTTGGGGTTCCGCGTATGTCTTTTCCGATGCATTATTCCTCCTTTACTGCATCCCTCGCTTCCTCACATTGACGAATTAACACACAATTTGCGTTCATATGAAATACTCTGGATTCCCTGCATTGTCCTTCTAAATCGTGATTCGTTTCTACAGAAACGACAGGATTTTCTTTAGGGTTCCGAGTATCTCTTTTCCGATGCATTATTCCTCCTTTACTGCATCCCTCACTCCCTCACATTCCCGAATTTACACACAAATTGCGTCCATATGAATTACTCTGGGTTCCCTGCATTATCTTTCTAAATCGAGATACGTTTCTACGGAAACGATAGGGTTTTCTTTTGGGAGTCGAGTATCTCTTTTCCGATGCTTTATTCCTGCTTTACTGCATCCCTCGCTCCCTCACATTGACGAATTAACACACAATTTGCGTCCATATGAAATACTCTGGATTCCCTGCACTGTCCTTCTAAATCGAGATACGTTTCTACGGAAACGATAGGATTTTCTTTGGGGTTCCGAGTATCTCTTTTCCGATGCATTATTCCTCCTTTACTGCATCCCTCGCTCCCTCACATTGCCGAATTAACACACAAATTGCGTCCATATGAAATACTCTGGGTTCCCTGCATTATCTTTCTAAAACGAGATACGTTTCAACGGAAACGATAGGATTTTCTTTGGGGTTCCGCGTATCTCTTTTCCGATGCATTATTCCTCCTTTACTGCATCCCTCGCTCCCTCACATTGACAAATTAACACACAATTTGCGTCCATATGAAATACTCTGGATTCCTTGCATTGACCATCTAAATCGAGATACGTTTCTACGGAAACGATATGAGTTTCTTTGGGGTTCCGAGTATCTCTTTTCCGATGCATTATTCCTCCTTTACTACATCCCTCGCTCCCTCACATTGACGAATTAACACATAATTTGCGTCCATATGAACTACTCTGGATTCCCTGCATTGTCCTTCTAAATCGAGATACGTTTCTACGGAAACGATAGGATTTTCTTTGGGGTTCCGAGTATCTCTTTTCCGATGCATTATTCCTCCTTTACTGCATCACTCGCTCCCTCACATTGACGAATTAACACACAAATTGCGTCCATAAGAAATACTCTGGATTCCTTGCATTGTCCTTCTAAATCGAGATACGTTTCTACGGAAACGATAGGATTTTCTTTGGGGTTCCGAGTATCTCTTTTCCGGAGCATTATTCCTCCTTTACTGCATCGCTCGCTCCCTCACATTGCCGAATAAACACACAATTTGCGTCCATATGAAATACTCTGGGTTCCCTGCATTATCTTTCTAAAACGAGATACATTTCTAAGGAAACGATAGGATTTTCTTTTGGGAGTCGAGTATCTCTTTTCCGATGCATTATTCCTCCTTTACTGCATCCCTCGCTAACTCACATTGACGAATTAACACACAATTTGCGTCCATATGAAATACTCTGGATTCCCTGCATTGTCATTCTAAAACGAGATACGTTGTTACGGAAACGATAGGATTTTCTTTGGGGTTCCGCGTATCTCTTTTCCGATGCATTATTCCTCCTTTACTGCATCCCTCGCTCCCTCACATTGACGAATTAACACATAATTTGCGTCCATATGAACTACTCTGGATTCCCTGCATTGTCCTTCTAAATCGAGATACGTTTCTACGGAAACGATAGTATTTTCTTTGGGGTTCCGAGTATCTCTTTTCCGATGCATTATTCCTCCTTTACTGCATCACTCGCTCCCTCACATTGACGAATTAACACACAATTTGCGTCCATAAGAAATACTCTGGATTCCTTGCATTGTCCTTCTAAATCGAGATACGTTTCTACGGAAACGATAGGATTTTCTTTGGGGTTCCGAGTATCTCTTTTCCGGAGCATTATTCCTCCTTTACTGCATCGCTCGCTCCCTCACATTGCCGAATAAACACACAATTTGCGTCCATATGAAATACACTGGATTCCCTGCATTGTCCCTCTAAATCGAGATACGTTTCTACGGAAACGATAGGATTTTCTTTGGGGTTCCGCGTATCTCTTTTCCGATGCATTATTCCTCCTTTACTGCATCCCTCGCTTCCTCACATTGACGAATTAACACACAATTTGCGTCCATATGAAATACTCTGGATTCCCTGCATTGTCCTTCTAAATCGGGATTCGTTTCTACAGAAACGACAGGATTTTCTTTAGGGTTCCGAGTATCTCTTTTCCGATGCATTATTCCTCCTTTACTGCATCCCTCACTCCCTCACATTCCCGAATTTACACACAAATTGCGTCATATGAATTACTCTGGGTTCCCTGCATTATCTTTCTAAATCGAGATACGTTTCTACGGAAACGATAGGGTTTTCTTTTGGGAGTCGAGTATCTCTTTTCCGATGCTTTATTCCTGCTTTACTGCATCCCTCGCTCCCTCACATTGACGAATTAACACACAATTTGCGTCCATATGAAATACTCTGGATTCCCTGCACTGTCCTTCTAAATCGAGATACGTTTCTACGGAAACGATTGGATTTTCTTTGGGGTTCCGAGTATCTCTTTTCCGATGCATTATTCCTCCTTTACTGCATCCCTCGCTCCCTCACATTGACGAATTAACACACAATTTGCGTCCATATGAAATACTCTGGATTCCTTGCATTGTCCTTCTAAATCAAGATACGTTTCTACGGAAACGATTGGAATTTCTTTTGGGAGTCGAGTATCTCTTTTCCGATGCATTATTCCTCCTTTACTGCATCCCTCGCTAACTCACATTGACGAATTAACACACAATTTGCGTCCATATGAAATACTCTGGATTCCCTGCATTGTCCTTCTAAATCGAGATACGTTTCTACGGAAACGATAGGATTTTCTTTAAGGTACCGAGTATCTCTTTTCCGATGCATTATTCCTCCTTCACTGCATCCCTCGTTCCCTCACATTGACGAATTAACACACAATTTGCGTCCATATGAAATACTCTGGATTCCCTGCATTGTCCTTCTAAATCGGGATTCGTTTCTAAGGAAACGATAGGATTTTCTTTGGGGTTCGGAGTATCTCTTTTCCGATGCATTATTCCTCCTTTACTGCATCCCTCGCTCCCTCACATTGCCGAATTAACACACAAATTGCGTCCATATGAAATACTCTGGGTTCCCTGCATTATCTTTCTAAAACGAGATACGTTTCTACGGAAACGATAGGATTTTCTTTGGGGTTCCGCGTATCTCTTTTCCGATGCATTATTCCTCCTTTACTGCATCCCTCGCTCCCTCACATTGACGAATTAACACACAATTTGCGTACATATGAAATACTCTGGGTTCCCTGCATTGTCCATCTAAATCGAGATACGTTTCTACGGAAACGATAGGATTTTCTTTGTGGTTCCGAGTATCTCTGTTCCGATGCATTATTCCCCCTTTACTGCATCCCTCGCTCCCACACATTGACGAATTAACACATAATATGCGTCCATATGAAATACTCTGGATTCCCTGCAATGTCCTTCTAAATCGAGATATGTTTCTACGGAAACGATAGGATTTTCTTTGGGGTTCCGAGTATCTCTTTTCCGATGCATTATTCCTCCTTTACTGCATCCCTCGCTCCCTCACATTGACGAATTAACACACAATTTGCGTCCATATGAAATACTCTGGATTCCTTGCATTGACCATCTAAATCGAGATACGTTTCTACGGAAACGATAGGAGTTTCTTTGGGGTTCCGAGTATCTCTTTTCCGATGCATTATTCCTCCTTTACTGCATCCCTCGCTCCCTCACATTGACGAATTAACACACAATTTGCGTCCATATGAATTACTCTGGATTCCCTGCATTGTCCTTCTAAATCGAGATACGTTTCTACGGAAGCGATAGGATTTTCTTTGGGGTTCCGAGTATCTCTTTTCCGATGCATTATTCCTCCTTTACTGCATCCCTCGCTCCCTCACATTGACGAATTAACACACAATTTGCGTCCATATGAAATACCCTGGATTCCTTGCATTGTCCTTCTAAATCGAGATACGTTTCTACGGAAACGATAGGATTTTCTTTGGGGTTCCGAGTATCTCTTTTCCGAAGCATTATTCCTCCTTTACTGCATCCCTCGCTCCCTCACATTGCCGAATAAACACACAATTTGCGTCAATATGAAATACTCTGGGTTCCCTGCATTATCATTCTAAAACGAGATACGTTTCTAAGGAAACGATAGGATTTTCTTTTGGGAGTCGAGTATCTCTTTTCCGATGCATTATTCCTCCTTTACTGCATCCCTCGCTAACTCACATTGACGAATTAACACACAATTTGCGTTCATATGAAATACTCTGGATTCTCTGCATTGTCCTTCTAAATCGAGATACGTTTCTACGGAAACGATAGGATTTTCTTTGGGGTTCCGAGTATCTCTTTTCCGATGCATTATTCCTCCTTCACTGCATCCCTCGTTCCCTCACATTGACGAATTAACGCTCAATTTGCGTCCATATGAAATACTCTGGATTCCCTGCATTGTCCTTCCAAATTGGGATTCTTTTCAAAGGAAACGATAGGATTTTCTTTGGGGTTCCGAGTATCTCTTTTCCGATGCATTATTCCTCCTTTACTGCATCCCTCGCTCCCTCACATTGCCGAATTAACACACAAATTGCGTCCATATGAAATACTCTGGGTTCCCTGCATTATCTTTCTAAAGCGAGATACGTTTCTACGGAAACGATAGGATTTTCTTCGTTGTTCCGCGTATCTCTTTTCCGATGCATTATATCTCCTTTACTGCATCCCTCGCTCCCTCACATTGACGAATTAACACACAAATTGCGTCCACATGAAATACTCTGGGTTCCCTGCATTATCTTTCTAAATCGAGATACGTTTCTACGGAAACGATAGGATTTTCTTTTGGGAGTCGAGTATCTCTTTTCCGATGCATTATTCCTCCTTTACTGCATCCCTCGCTCCCTCACATTGACGAATTAACACACAATTTGCGTCCATATGAAATACTCTGGATTCCCTGCATTGTCATTCTAAATCGAGATACGTTGTTACGGAAACGATAGGATTTTCTTTGGGGTTCCGAGTATCTCTTTTCCGGTGCATTATTCCTCCTTTACTGCATCCCTCGCTCCCTCATATTGACGAATTAACACACAATTTGCGTCCATATGAAATACTCTGGATTCCCTGCATTGTCCTTCTAAATCAAGATACGATTCTACGGAAACGATAGGATTTCCTTTGGGGTTCCGAGTATCTCTTTTCCGATGCATTATTCCTCCTTTACTGCATCCCTCGCTCCCTCACATTGACGAATTAACAGACAATTTGCGTCCATATGATATACTCTGGATTCCCTGCATTGTCCTTCTAAATCGAGATACGTTTCTACGGAAACGAGAGGATTTTCTTTGGGGGTACCGAGTATCTCTTTTCCGATGCATTATTCCTCCTTTACTGCATCCCTCGCTCCCTCTCATTGACGAATTAACACACAATTTGCGTCCATATGAAATACTCTGGATTCCCTGCATTTTCCTCCTAAATCGAGATACGTTTCTACGGAAACGATAGGATTTTCTTTGGGGTTCCGAGTATCTCTTTTCCGATGCATTATTCCTCCTTTACTGCATCCCTCGCTCCCTCACATTGACGAATTAACACACAATTTGCGTCCATATGAAATACTCTGGATTCCCTGCATTGTCCTTCTAAATCGAGATACGTTTCTACGGAAACGATAGGATTTTCTTTGGGGTTCCGAGTATCTCTTTTCCGATGCTATATTCCTCCTTTACTGCATCCCTCGCTCCCTCACATCGACGAATTAACACACAATTTGCGTCCATATGAAATACTCTGGATTCCCTGCAATGTCCTTCTAAATCGAGATACGTTTCTACGGAAACGAAAGGATTTTCTTTGGGGTTCAGAGTATCTCTTTTCCGATGCATTATTCCTCCTTTACTGCATTCTTCGCTCCCTCACATTGACGAATTAACACACAATTTGCGTCCATATGAAATACTCTGGATTCCTTGCATTGTCCTTCTAAATCGAGATACGTTTCTACGGAAACGATAGGATTTTCTTTGGGGTTTCGAGTATCTCTTTTCCGAAGCATTATTCCTCCTTTACTGCATCCCTCGCTCCCTCACATTGCCGAATAAACACACAATTTGCGTCAATATGAAATACTCTGGGTTCCCTGCATTATCTTTCTAAAACGAGATACGTTTCTAAGGAAACGATAGGATTTTCTTTTGGGAGTCGAGTATCTCTTTTCCGATGCATTATTCCTCCTTTACTGCATCCCTCGCTAACTCACATTGACGAATTAACACACAATTTGCGTCCATATGAAGTACTCTGGATTCCCTGCATTGTCCTTCTAAATCGAGATACGTTTCTACGGAAACGATAGGATTTTCTTTGGGGTTCCGAGTATCTCTTTTCCGATGCATTATTCCTCCTTCACTGCATCCCTCGTTCCCTCACATTGACGAATTAACGCTCAATTTGCGTCCATATGAAATACTCTGGATTCCCTGCATTGTCCTTCCAAATCGGGATTCTTTTCAAAGGAAACGATAGGATTTTCTTTGGGGTTCCGAGTATCTCTTTTCCGATGCATTATTCCTCCTTTACTGCATCCCTCGCTCCCTCACATTGCCGAATTAACACACAAATTGCGTCCATATGAAATACTCTGGGTTCCCTGCATTATCTTTCTAAAGCGAGATACGTTTCTACGGAAACGATAGGATTTTCTTCGTTGTTCCGCGTATCTCTTTTCCGATGCATTATATCTCCTTTACTGCATCCCTCGCTCCCTCACATTGACGAATTAACACACAAATTGCGTCCACATGAAATACTCTGGGTTCCCTGCATTATCTTTCTAAATCGAGATACGTTTCTACGGAAACGATAGGATTTTCTTTTGGGAGTCGAGTATCTCTTTTCCGATGCATTATTCCTCCTTTACTGCATCCCTCGCTCCCTCACATTGACGAATTAACACACAATTTGCGTCCATATGAAATACTCTGGATTCCCTGCATTGTCATTCTAAATCGAGATACGTTGTTACGGAAACGATAGGATTTTCTTTGGGGTTCCGAGTATCTCTTTTCCGGTGCATTATTCCTCCTTTACTGCATCCCTCGCTCCCTCATATTGACGAATTAACACACAATTTGCGTCCATATGAAATACTCTGGATTCCCTGCATTGTCCTTCTAAATCAAGATACGATTCTACGGAAACGATAGGATTTCCTTTGGGGTTCCGAGTATCTCTTTTCCGATGCATTATTCCTCCTTTACTGCATCCCTCGCTCCCTCACATTGACGAATTAACAGACAATTTGCGTCCATATGATATACTCTGGATTCCCTGCATTGTCCTTCTAAAACGAGATACGTTTTTACGGAAGCGAGAGGATTTTCTTTGGGGGTACCGAGTATCTCTTTTCCGATGCATTATTCCTCCTTTACTGCATCCCTCGCTCCCTCTCATTGACGAATTAACACACAATTTGCGTCCATATGAAATACTCTGGATTCCCTGCATTTTCCTCCTAAATCGAGATACGTTTCTACGGAAACGATAGGATTTTCTTTGGGGTTCCGAGTATCTCTTTTCCGATGCATTATTCCTCCTTTACTGCATCCCTCGCTCCCTCACATTGACGAATTAACACACAATTTGCGTCCATATGAAATACTCAGGTTTCCCTGGATTGTCCTTCTAAATCCAGATACGTTTCTACGGAAACGATAGGATTTTCTTTGGGGTTCCGAGTATCTCTTTTCCGATGCATTATTCCTCCTTTACTGCATCCCTCGCTCCCACACATTGACGAATTAACACACAATTTGCGTCCATATGAAATACTCTGGATTCCCTGCAATGTCCTTCTAAATCGAGATACGTTTCTACGGAAACGATAGGATTTTCTTTGGGGTTCCGAGTATCTCTTTTCCGATGCATTGTTCCTCCTTTACTGCATCCCTCGCTCCCTCACATTGACGAATTAACACACAATTTGCGTCCATATGAAATACTCTGGATTCCTTGTATTGACCTTCTAAATCGAGATACGTTTCTACGGAAACGATAGGATTTTCTTTGGGGTTCCGAGTATCTCTTTTCCGATGCATTATTCCTCCTTTACTGCATCCCTCGCTCCCTCACATTGCCGAATTAACACACAATTTGCGTCGATATGAAATACTCTGGGTTCCCTGCATTATCTTCCTAAAACGAGATACGTTTCTACGGAAACGTTAGGATTTTCTTTTGGGAGTCGAGTATCTCTTTTCCAATGCATTATTCCTCCTTTACTGCATCCCTCGCTCCCTCACATTGACGAATTAACACACAATTTGCGTCCATATGATATACTCTGGATTCCCTGCATTGTCCTTCTAAATCGATATACGTTTCTACGGAAACGATAGGATTTTCTTTGGGGTTCCGAGTATCTCTTTTCCGATGCATTATTCCTCCTTTACTGCATCCCTCGCTCCCTCACATTGCCGAATTAACACACAATTTGCGTCGATATGAAATACTCTGGGTTCCCTGCATTATCTTCCTAAAACGAGATACGTTTCTACGGAAACGTTAGGATTTTCTTTTGGGAGTCGAGTATCTCTTTTCCGATGCATTATTCCTCCTTTACTGCATCCCTCGCTCTCTCACATTGACGAATTAACACACAATTTGCGTCCGTATGAAATACTCTGGATTCCCTGCATTGCCTTGTAAATCGAGATACGTTTCTACGGAAATGATAGGATTTTCTTTGGGGTTCCGTGTATCTCTTTTCCGATGCATTATTCCTCCTTTACTGCATCCCTCGCTTCCTCACATTGACGAATAAACACATAATTTGCGTCCATATGAAATACTCTGGATTCCCTGCATTGTCCTTCTAAATCGAGATACGTTTCTACGGAAACGATAGGATTTTCTTTGGGGTTCCGAGTATCTCTTTTCCGATGCAATATTCCTCCTTTACTGCATCCCTCGCACCCTCACATCGACGAATTAACACACAATTTGCGTCCATATGAAATACTCTGGATTCCCTGCAATGTCCTTCTAAATCGAGATACGTTTCTACGGAAACGATAGGATTTTCTTTGGGGTTCAGAGTATCTCTTTTCCGATGCATTATTCCTCCTTTACTGCATCCCTCGCTCCCTCACATTGACGAATTAACACACAATTTGCGTCCATATGAAATACTCAGGATTCCCTGCATTGTCCCTCTAAATCGAGATATGTTTCTACGGAAACGATAGGATTTTCTTTGGGGTTCCGAGTATCACTTTTCCGAAGCATTATTCCTCCTTTACTGCATCCCTCGCTCCCTCACATTGAAGAATTAACACACAATTTGCGTCCATATGAAATACTCTGGATTCCTTGCACTGTCCTTCTAAATCGAGATACGTTTCTACGGAAGTGAAAGGATTTTCTTTGGGGTTCCGAGTATCTCTTTTCCGATGCATTATTCCTCCTTTACTGCATCCCTCGCTCCCTCACATTGCCGAATTAACACACAATTTGTGTCCATATGAAATACTCTGGGTTCCCTGCATTATCTTTCTAAAACGAGATACATTTCTACGGAAACGATAACATTTTCTTTTGGGAGTCGAGTATCTCTTTTCCGATGCATTATTCCTAGTTTAGTGCATCCCTCGCTAAATCACATTGACGAATTAACACACAATTTGCGTCCATATGAAATACTCTGGATTCCCTGCATTGTCCTTCTAAATCGAGATACGTTTCTACAGAAACGATAGGATTTTTTTTGGGGTTCCGAGTATCTCTTTTCCGATGCATTATTCCTCCTTTACTGCATCCCTCGCTCCCTCACATTGACGAATTAACACACAATTGGCGTCCATATGAAATACTCCGGATTCCCTGCATTGTCCCTCTAAATCGAGATATGTTTCTACGGAAACGATAGGATTTTCTTTGGGGTTCCGAGTATCTATTTTCCGAAGCATTATTCCTCCTTTACTGCATCCCTCGCTCCCTCACACTGAAGAATTAACACACAATTTGCGTCCATATGAAATACTCTGGATTCCTTGCACTGTCCTTCTAAATCGAGATACGTTTCTACGGAAATGAAAGGATTTTCTTTGGGTTTCCGAGTATCTCTTTTCCGATGCTTTATTCCTCCTTTACTGCATCCCTCACTCCCTCACATTGCCGAATTAACACACAATTTGTGTCCATATGAAATACTCTGGGTTCCCTGCATTATCTTTCTAAAACGAGATACGTTTCTACGGAAACGATAGGATTTTCTTTTGGGAGTCGAGTATCTCTTTTCCGATGCATTATTCCTCCTTTACTGCATCCCTCGCTAACTCACATTGACGAATTAACACACAATTTGCGTCCATATGAAATACTCTGGATTCCTTGCATTGTCCTTGTACATCGAGATACGTTTCTACGGAAACGACAGGATTTTCTTTGGGGTTCCGAGTATCTCTTTTCCGATGCATTATTCCTCCTTTACTGCATCCCTCGCTCCCTCACATTGCTGAATTAACACACAATTTGCGTCCATATGAAATACTCTGGGTTCCCTGCATTATCTTCCTAAAACGAGATACGTTTCTACGGAAACGATAGGATTTTCTTTTGGGAGTCGAGTATCTCTTTTCCGATGCATTATTCCTCCTTTACTGCATCCCTCGCTCCCTCACATTGACGAATTAACACACAATTTGCGTCCATATGATATACTCTGGATTCCCTGCATTGTCCTTCTAAATCGAGATACGTTTCTACGGAAACGATAGGATTTTCTTTGGGATTCCGAGGATCTCTTTTCCAATGCATTATTCCTCCTTTACTGCATCCCTCGCTCCCTCACATTGACGAATTAACACACAATTTGCGTCCATATGAAATACTCTGGATTCCCTGCATTGACCTTCTAAATCAAGATACGTTTCTACGGAAAAGATAGGATTTTCTTTGGGGTTCCGAGTATCTCTTTTCCGATGCATTATTCCTCCTTTACTGCATCCCTCGCTCCCTCACATTGCCGAATTAACACACAAAATGCGTCCATATGAAATACTCTGGGTTCCCTGTATTATCTTTCTAAAACGAGATACGTTTCTACGGAAACGATTGGATTTTCTTTGGGGTTCCGCGTATCTCTTTTCCGATGCATTATTCCTCCTTTACTGCATCCCTCGCTCCCTCACATTGACGAATTAACACACAATTTGCGTCCATATGAAATACTCTGGATTCCATGCAATGTCCTTCTAAATCGAGATACTTTTCTACGGAAACGATAGGATTTTCTTTGGGGTTCCGAGTATCTCTTTTCCGATGCATTATTCCTCCTTTACTGCATCCCTCGCTCCCACACATTGACGAATTAACACACAATTTGCGTCCATATGAAATACTCTGGATTCCCTGCAATGTCCTTCTAAATCGAGATACGTTTCTACGGAAACGATAGGATTTTCTTTGGGGTTCCGAGTATCTCTTTTCCGATGCATTATTCCTCCTTTACTGCATCCCTCGCTCCCTCACATTGACGAATTAACACACAATTTGCGTCCATATGAAATACTCTGGATTCCCTGCATTGTCCTTCTAAATCGAGATACGTTTCTACGGAAACGATAGGAATTTCTTTGGGGTTCCGCGTATCTCTTTTCCGATGCATTATTCCTCCTTTACAGCATCCCTCGCTCCCTCACATTGACGAATTAACACTCAATTTGCGTCCATATGAAATACTCTGGATTCCCTGCATAGTCCTTCTAAATCAAGATACGTTTCTACGGAAACGATAGGATTTTCTTTGGGGTTCCGAGTATCTCTTTTCCGATGCATTATTCCTCCTTTACTGCATCCCTCGCTCTCTCACATTGACGAATTAACACACAATTTGCGTCCGTATGAAATACTCTGGATTCCCTGCATTGCCTTGTAAATCGAGATACGTTTCTACGGAAACGATAGGATTTTCTTTGGGGTTCTGTGTATCTCTTTTCCGATGCATTATTCCTCCTTTACTGCATCCCTCGCTTCCTCACATTGATGAATAAACACACAATTTGCGTCCATATGAAATACTCTGGATTCCCTGCATTGTCCTAAATCGAGATACGTTTCTACGGAAACGATAGGATTTTCTTTGGGGTTCCGAGTATCTCTTTTCCGATGCAATATTCCTCCTTTAGTGCATCCCTCGCTCCCTCACATCGACGAATTAACACACAATTTGCGTCCATATGAAATACTCTGGATTCCCTGCAATGTCCTTCTAAATCGAGATACGTTTCTACGGAAACGATCGGATTTCCTTTGGGATTCAGAGTATCTCTTTTCCGATGCATTATTCCTCCTTTACTGCATCCCTCGCTCCCTCACATTGACGAATTAACACACAATTTGCGTCCATATGAAATACTACGGGTTCCCAGCATTATCTTTCTAAAACGAGATACGTTTCTACGGAAACGATAGGATTTTCTTTGGGGTTCCGCGTATCTCTTTTCCGAAGCATTATTCCTCCTTTACTGCATCCCTCGCTCCCTCACATTGCCGAATTAACACACAATTTGCGTCCATATGAAATACTCTGGGTTCCCTGCATTATCTTTCTAAAACGAGATACGTTTCTACGGAAACGATAGGATTTTCTTTTGGGAGTCGAGTATCTCTTTTCCGATGCATTATTCCTCCTTTACTGCATCCCTCGCTAACTCACATTGACGAATTAACACACAATTTGCGTCCATATGAAATACTCTGGATTCCTTGCATTGTCCTTCTACATCGAGATACGTTTCTACGGAAACGACAGGATTTTCTTTGGGGTTCCGAGTATCTCTTTTCCCATGCATTATTCCTCCTTTACTGCATCCCTCGCTCCCTCACATTGCCGAATTAACACACAATTTGCGTCCATATGAAATACTCTGGGTTCCCTGCATTATCTTCCTAAAACGAGATATGTTTCTACGGAAACGATAGGATTTTCTTTTGGGAGTCGAGTATCTCTTTTCCGATGCATTACTCCTCCTTTACTGCATCCCTCGCTCCCTCACATTGACGAATTAACACACAATTTGCGTCCATATGAAATACTCTGGATTCCCTGCATTGCCTTGTAAATCGAGATACGTTTCTACGGAAACGATAGGATTTTCTTTGGGGTTCCGAGTATCTCTTTTCCGATGCATTATTCCTCCTTTACTGCATCCCTCGCTCCCTCACATTGCCGAATTAACAAACAAATTGCGTCCATATGAAATACTCTGGGTTCCCTGTATTATCTTTCTAAAACGAGATACGTTTCTTGTGGTGTCACCGCTAGACACCACACTTGCTAGGTGGTAACTTAAATCGGCCGCGGTCCTGTAGTACATGTCGGACCCGCGTGTCGCCACTGTGTATTCGCAAACGTAGCGCCACCACAGGGCAGGTCACAAGACACGGACTTGACCTCGCCCCAGTTGTACGGACGACATAGCTTGCGACTAGACCTACCTAGTATTCCTCTCATTTGCCGAGAGACTGATAGAATAGCCTTCAGCTTATTCCATAGCTACCATCTAGCAAGGCGCCAGTTGTATCTGTGCTAATAGCTTACTACTATGCAAGAGATGTATTTCAACAAGAACAAGACTACATTAAAGTTAAGTATATTAAAATCTCTCTTCTTTTCTTTATAGTTTTTCATCCAGTCTCCTGTTTCAGAATTTACGCCCGTCTGCGTTAGTTTCGCGTGCACCTAGCCACTCATTGTGTCGAGACCTTAGGGAATCGACACAACAATATTTTGGCGCCGAGGAGTGGTGCCGCGCCCACGTTGCAGTCTTTGTGTTATACTTGCTCTAATTTGTTTGTGTCATGGCTTCGCCGCATTCTCCAGATGTACTGTCCGAATTTTTTCGCTTGCAGAATCAGCAGACGCAGGCGTTATTGGAAGCCCTTGGACAGCTCGTCCAGGGTCAACGTGCGCTGCAAACCGATGCGGCACCCGCCGCTTCATCGCTACCGCAGCCACACAACGCTGTCGCACCGCCATTTAGGCCCTTTGAGGCCACAACCGAAAGCTGGACTGAGTGGGCCGATCAGTTCAACTTCCACCTCACTGCTTATGGAATTCAAGGTAAAGAGCGGCAGCCGTTTTTGCTTTCTTGTGTCGGTGTGTCTACCTACCGTGTGATAGTGAAATTGTTTCCCCGACGCGACGTAGCAACTCTGTCCTACGAAGAAATTATGTCGGCTTTAGATGCCTATTTCAAAGAAACAGTAAATGTAGTTGCAAAACGGTATACGTTTTTTCGTACAAAACGTACGGCCGGTCAGACTAATAGGGAGTGGGTAGCAACTTTGCAAGGACTTACTAGAGACTGTGCGTTTGCCTGTGAATGTGGCCTCCCATATTCAGATACTATGGTGCGTGATGCAATTGCACAGAACGTTTCTGATGTTCGCATAAGGGAACAGATTTTGAAGCTAGTTAATCCCTCCCTGCAACAAGTGATAGACATATTGGACAGGCAAGACACACTTGACTTTGCTCAGGAATCATTTGAAACTTCGCCAGCAGTGTGTCACGTTAATCGGCCCGCCCGGCCCGCTGCACAGGACGCTGAGCGGCCCTCGCGCCCGACTTCGCAGCGGCCGCCTAGCTTGCAACCACGTGCGCCGCGTAAGCAAGCAAATGCAGTGAAATCTTGCCCGCGGTGTGCAATTAGACATTCGCGTGAAAATTGCCCGTCACGCCAAGCTCTTTGCTTTTACTGTCACAAGAAAGGACATGTACAAAGTGTTTGCCAGAAAAAGCTTAGGTCAGACAATCACACAAATTCCAGGCCCTTTGCTTCGCGCCGGAATCGCACCCAGGACAATCAGGCTCGTGGACCTTCGCCCATGGACATTAATGTAGTTCATGCCCACCCGTCCAGTGACTCTTTAGCTAACAGTGACTGTGTTCGTCCCACCCAAAGTGTGCGTCGACGTCGCCGGACATCCCGTAAAGTTGCAAGTGCTTCTGGACCTGTATCAGTTCAAATTGCACGAGACAGTCGCTCTTGTCGTCACCAAGACAATAAACTTTTTGTGGACTTAGACTTTGCAGGAAAAGTGATACCATTCCAGCTCGATACCGGAGCTGCTGTTTCATTGCTCAATCACGACACGTACAAACAACTGGGCGCCCCGCCATTGCGTGCCGCAAATGTTACGTTAACTAGTTACTCAGGACAGCATATACCTGTGTTGGGACAGTGCAGCCTTATTGCAACATACAAGGGACAGACAAAACTTGTGTCATTTTATGTTCTTCGTTCCTCTAGTGCAGTGAACTTGTTTGGTTTAGATTTGTTTCAATTATTTAATATGTCTATTGTAAATCAGGTCCTATCTGTGAATCAGACTGTGCCTTCCGCCAGCGTTTCTAGTCTTTGTGAAGAATTTGCAGACATTTTTGCTCCGGGCCTTGGTTGCGCTCAGAACTATGAAGCGCATTTGGAACTGAAAGATAACGCGCCACCAAAATTTTTCAGAGCGCGCAATGTTCCCCACGCCTTGCGTGATGAGGTCGCAAGAACATTAGCCGAATTAGAATCTCAAGGTGTCATTGAACGTGTGCAGGCTTCTCTCTGGGCCTCACCCTTAGTCATTTTGCCAAAACCTTCCGGAAAACTGAGACTTTGCGTGGACTTCAAGGCAACTGTGAATCCCCAACTAGTGACTGCTACTTTTCCTTTGCCCCGCCCGGAAGATCTTTTTGACAAACTGTGCCCGGGAAAATATTTTTCAAAATTGGACCTCGCAGATGCGTACTTGCAAATACCTGTGGACGAAGAATCCCAGCGCGTCTTAGTGGTAAACACGCATCTTGGCTTGTATCGCTTCAAAAGACTGCCATTCGGGTGTGCATCCGCCCCTGCTTTGTTTCAGCAATATTTCCAAACTATTTGTGCGTCGGTCCCTACGGCTGCGAACTATCTGGACGATATTGTAATCTCAGGAAAGACAGAAGCAGAACATTTGCAAAATCTCCGAACATTATTTCAGGTATTGCGTCAGAATGGTCTTCGCTTGAGGAAGGACAAATGTGTGTTTTTTGCTCGTGACTTACCGTACCTGGGGCATGTCATAAATGCCCAAGGACTACATCCGAGTCCAGAGCACCTTCGTGCCATTCAGGACTTGCCGTCACCGCAGAACTTAAAACAGCTACAGAGTGTGCTGGGTAAGGTAAATTATTATCACCGATTTGTGCGCAATGCTTCTTCCATTTCAGCTCCGCTTCATCGTTTACGCCGTAAAGGTGTTCCGTTCGTCTGGACGACGGAATGCGAACGCGCCTTTCGCCAGTTGAAATCGGCGTTACTTTCAAATACTTGCCTTACGCCATTCGATCCCCGAAAACCCCTTTTGTTGATGGTTGATGCATCGGATTTCGGGATCGGTGCTGTGCTTGCGCACAAAGACGGCTCGCATGATCGCCCTATTGCCTTTGCGTCCAAATTGCTCTCATCTGCGCAACGAAATTATTCACAAATAGAGAAGGAAGCTTTGGCTCTTGTGTTTGGTGTAACAAAGTTTCACGATTTCTTGTATGGTCGTCCCTTTACCATCATCACGGACCACAAACCGTTGACATCGCTTTTTCATCCGAACAAGCCTGTACCTCCACGTACAGCGCAGAAATTCATTCGCTGGTCACTTTTTCTCTCGCAGTACCGCTACGATATCTTGTATCGGTCCACTGCTAAGCACGGCAACGCTGATGCGTTGTCCCGTTTGCCTGTTGCTGAGGATAAAGCATTCGATTCTTCCGAACTTGCTTGCATGTTCATTGATTCGGAAGCCGATGACGTGGTCGCATCGTTTCCGATTGATTTTCGTCGTGTCGCTACTGCCACAGCTGCTGACCCTGTCCTTGCTTCCGTTTTGCGTTTTGTTGCTACGCAATGGCCCTTGTCAAAGTCACGGATCGAGGATCCTTTGGTTCGCCGTTTTTTTGCTCACAAGGAGAGACTTTTTGTACGACGTGGTGTTTTGTTGTTGCGTTCCGATAATGATCAATCCCGAGTCGTGGTCCCACGTTCGTTACAGTCCTCTGTCTTACGGCTTCTTCACCAAGGACATTGGGGTATAGTGCGAACGAAACAACTTGCTCGACAGCACTGTACTTGGTTCGGAATCGATGCTGCGATTACGAATATGTGCTCCTCTTGCGTGGCGTGTGCAGAACAACAATCCGCACCGCCGCGGAAATTCTTTGCATGGCCGAAAGCCGCTTCCCCTTGGCAACGCTTGCACATCGATTTTGCTGGTCCATTCTGGAATGCTCGATGGTTGGTTGTGGTCGATGCTTTCAGTAATTTTCCTTTTGTTGTCCGGCTGTCTTCCACGACGTCTTCTGCCACAATCCAAGCCTTGTCTGCTATCTTTTGCATTGAGGGTCTTCCGCAGACTATTGTTTCCGACAATGGCCCACAATTCATGTCCGCAGAATTTCAGTCGTTCTGCAAGGCCAATGGTATTCAACATCTGACATCCGCGCCGTTTTCGCCTCAGTCAAACGGTGCCGCTGAACGATTGGTCCGGACTTTCAAGTCGCAGATGTTGAAGTTGAAAGAGTCGCATTCTCGGGAGGACGCTTTGTTGCTCTTTTTGTCCTCATATCGCTCTCAGCCTCGCGATGGTCGCTCGCCGGCTGAATTGCTCCATGGTCGTCCTCATCGAACTCTGATGTCTTTGTTGCATCCGCCACATCAGGTTCCTGTGCAGCGGCAGACTCCTGCTTTTGCTCCTGGCGACGTTGTCTATTATCGCAACTATCGCGGTTCACGGCGTTGGCTCGCAGGGCGCATTCTTCGCTGCCTCGGCCGCGCGATGTATTTGGTTTTGGGGGCCTCTGGTGAGGTGCGTCGGCATCTCAATCAGCTGCGCCTCTGTCGTCGCCTGGGTTCTGCCGCTCCCCGTCTGCTTTCAGCGACGGAGCCGTCAGGTCAGCGCCCTGGGGACCCATCTACTGGCTCGCCTCATCCCCAGGTGTTACCGACGCTGCCTTCCATTTTGCCTCATGGCGTCGCGCCGCCGCAGCCGCCGCCGGCGCCGCCAGCAGCGGGCGCTTCGCTGCAGCCGCCTCGCGCCTCCCTGGGTCACGCGCCGCCGCTTGCTTCCCGTGACCAGCCGTCCTCCGCCATGGACCTCTTGCCCGCTCCGGACCAGATGTCGTCTTCGCCCGTCGGGTGCTCCGACCACATGGAGGTCGACCCCGCGGCTCCTCTTATATCATTCCGTGCGCAAACACCTCATGTTGACGTGCACCCTGGACTAGGTTTGCAGGCGTTTCCTAGCTCCCCTCGGACCGAATGGCCGGGTGCGGGTGGCACAGCCTCGCCTGTTGTTAGGCTCCCCACCTCATCGCATACGTCAACATGGGGTCCTCCCCACGGCGGGCGGAAGCCTTATCTCACGACCGTTCGCCGATTTGCGGGGGAGGAATGTGGTGTCACCGCTAGACACCACACTTGCTAGGTGGTAACTTAAATCGGCCGCGGTCCTGTAGTACATGTCGGACCCGCGTGTCGCCACTGTATATTCGCAAACGTAGCGCCACCACAGGGCAGGTCACAAGACACGGACTTGACCTCGCCCCAGTTGTACGGACGACATAGCTTGCGACTAGACCTACCTAGTATTCCTCTCATTTGCCGAGAGACTGATAGAATAGCCTTCAGCTTATTCCATAGCTACCATCTAGCAAGGCGCCAGTTGTATCTGTGCTAATAGCTTACTACTATGCAAGAGATGTATTTCAACAAGAACAAGACTACATTAAAGTTAAGTATATTAAAATCTCTCTTCTTTTCTTTATAGTTTTTCATCCAGTCTCCTGTTTCAGAATTTACGCCCGTCTGCGTTAGTTTCGCGTGCACCTAGCCACTCATTGTGTCGAGACCTTAGGGAATCGACACAACATTTCTACGGAAACGATAGGATTTTCTTTGGGGTTCCGCGTATCTCTTTTCCGATGCATTATTCCTCCTTTACTGCATCCCTCGCTCCCTCACATTGACGAATTAACACACAATTTGCGTCCATATGAAATACTCTGGATTCCCTGCAATGTCCTTCTAAATCGAGATACGTTTCTACGGAAACGATAGGATTTTCTTTGGGGTTCCGAGTATCTCTTTTCCGATGCATTATTCCTCCTTTACTGCATCCCTCGCTCCCACACATTGACGAATTAACACACAATTTGCGTCCATATGAAATACTCTGGATTCCCTGCAATGTCCTTCTAAATCGAGATACGTTTCTACGGAAACGATAGGATTTTCTTTGGGGTTCCGAGTATCTCTTTTCCGATGCATTATTCCTCCTTTACTGCATCCCTCGCTCCCTCACATTGACGAATTAACACACAATTTGCGTCCATATGAAATACTCTGGATTCCCTGCATTGTCCTTCTAAATCGAGATACGTTTCTACGGAAACGATAGGAATTTCTTTGGGGTTCCGAGTATCTCTTTTCCGATGCATTATTCCTCCTTTACAGCATCCCTCGCTCCCTCACATTGACGAATTAACACACAATTTGCGTCCATATGAAATACTCTGGATTCCCTGCATTGTCCTTCTAAATCAAGTTACGTTTCTACGGAAACGATAGGATTTTCTTTGGGGTTCCGAGTATCTCTTTTCCGATGCATTATTCCTCCTTTACTGCATCCCTCGCTCTCTCACATTGACGAATTAACACACAACTTGCGTCCGTATGAAATACTCTGGATTCCCTGCATTGCCTTCTAAATCGAGATACGTTTCTACGGAAACGATAGGATTTTCTTTGGGGTTCCGTGTATCTCTTTTCCGATGCTTTATTCCTCCTTTACTGCATCCCTCGCTTCCTCACATTGACGAATAAACACACAATTTGCGTCCATATGAAATACTCTGGGTTACCTGCATTATCTTTCTAAAACGAGATACGTTTCTACGGAAACGATAGGATTTTCTTTTGGGAGTCGAGTATCTCTTTTCCGATGCATTATTCCTCCTTTACTGCATCCCTCGCTAACTCACATTGACGAATTAACACACAATTTGCGTCCATATGAAATACTCTGGATTCCTTGCATTGTCCTTCTACATCGAGATACGTTTCTACGGAAACGACAGGATTTTCTTTGGGGTTCCGAGTATCTCTTTTCCGATGCATTATTCCTCCTTTACTGCATCCCTCGCTCCCTCACATTGCCGAATTAACACACAATATGCGTCCATATGAAATACTCTGGGTTCCCTGCATTATCTTCCTAAAACGAGATATGTTTCTACGGAAACGATAGGATTTTCTTTTGGGAGTCGAGTATCTCTTTTCCGATGCATTACTCCTCCTTTACTGCATCCCTCGCTCCCTCACATTGACGAATTAACACACAATTTGCGTCCATATGAAATACTCTGGATTCCCTGCATTGCCTTGTAAATCGAGATACGTTTCTACGGAAACGATAGGATTTTCTTTGGGGTTCCGAGTATCTCTTTTCCAATGCATTATTCCTCCTTTACTGCATTTGTCGCTCCCTCACATTGACGAATTAACACACAATTTGCGTCCATATGAAATACTCTGGATTCCCTGCATTGACCTTCTAAATCAAGATACGTTTCTACGGAAACGATAGGATTTTCTTTGGGGTTCCGAGTATCTCTTTTCCGATGCATTATTCCTCCTTTACTGCATCCCTCGCTCCCTCACATTGCCGAATTAACACACAAATTGCGTCCACATGAAATACTCTGGGTTCCCTGTATTATCTTTCTAAAACGAGATACGTTTCTACGGAAACGATAGGATTTTCTTTGGGGTTCCGCGTATCTCTTTTCCGATGCATTTTTCCTCCTTTACTGCATCCCTCGCTCCCTCACATTGACGAATTAACACACAATTTGCGTCCATATGAAATACTCTGGATTCCCTGCAATGTCCTTCTAAATCGAGATACGTTTCTACGGAAACGATAGGATTTTCTTTGGGGTTCCGAGTATCTCTTTTCCGATGCATTATTCCTCCTTTACTGCATCCCTCGCTCCCACACATTGACGAATTAACACACAATTTGCGTCCATATGAAATACTCTGGATTCCCTGCAATGTCCTTCTAAATCGAGATACGTTTCTACGGAAACGATAGGATTTTCTTTGGGGTTCCGAGTATCTCTTTTCCGATGCATTATTCCTCCTTTACTGCATCCCTCGCTCCCTCACATTGACGAATTAACACACAATTTGCGTCCATATGAAATACTCTGGATTCCCTGCATTGTCCTTCTAAATCGAGATACGTTTCTACGGAAACGATAGGAATTTCTTTGGGGTTCCGAGTATCTCTTTTCCGATGCATTATTCCTCCTTTACAGCATCCCTCGCTCCCTCACATTGACGAATTAACACACAATTTGCGTCCATATGAAATACTCTGGATTCCCTGCATTGTCCTTCTAAATCAAGTTACGTTTCTACGGAAACGATAGGATTTTCTTTGGGGTTCCGAGTATCTCTTTTCCGATGCATTATTCCTCCTTTACTGCATCCCTCGCTCTCTCACATTGACGAATTAACACACAATTTGCGTCCGTATGAAATACTCTGGATTCCCTGCATTGCCTTCTAAATCGAGATACGCTTCTACGGAAACGATAGGATTTTCTTTGGGGTTCCGTGTATCTCTTTTCCGATGCTTTATTCCTCCTTTACTGCATCCCTCGCTTCCTCACATTGACGAATAAACACACAATTTGCGTCCATATGAAATACTCGGGATTCCCTGCATTGTCCTTCTAAATCGAGATACGTTTCTACGGAAACGATAGGATTTTCTTTGGGGTTCCGAGTATCTCTTTTCCGATGCAATATTCCTCCTTTAGTGCATCCCTCGCTCCCTCACATCGACGAATTAACACACAATTTGCGTCCATATGAAATACTCTGGATTCCCTGCAATGTCCTTCTAAATCGAGATAGGTTTCTACGGAAACGATAGGATTTCCTTTGGGGTTCCGAGTATCTCTTTTCCGATGCATTATTCCTCCTTTACTGCATCCCTCGCTCCCTCACATTGACGAATTAACACACAATTTGCGTCCATATGAAATACTCTGGGTTCCCTGCATTATCTTTCTAAAACGAGATACGTTTCTACGGAAACGATAGGATTTTCTTTGGGGTTCCGCGTATCTCTTTTCCGATGCATTATTCCTCCTTTACTGCATCCCTCGCTCCCTCACATTGACGAATTAACACACAATTTGCGTCCATATGAAATACTCTGGATTCCCTGCAATGTCCTTCTAAATCGAGATACGTTTATACGGAAACGATAGGATTTTCTTTGGGGTTCCGAGTATCTCTTTTCCGATGCATTATTCCTCCTTTACTGCATCCCTCGCTCCCACACATTGACGAATTAACACACAATTTGCGTCCATATGAAATACTCTGGATTCCCTGCAATGTCCTTCTAAATCGAGATACGTTTCTACGGAAACGATAGGATTTTCTTTGGGGTTCCGAGTATCTCTTTTCCGATGCATTATTCCTCCTTTACTGCATCCCTCGCTCCCTCACATTGACGAATTAACACACAATTTGCGTCCATATGAAATACTCTGGATTCCTTGCATTGTCCTTCTACATCGAGATACGTTTCTACGGAAACGACAGGATTTTCTTTGGGGTTCCGAGTATCTCTTTTCCGATGCATTATTCCTCCTTTACTGCATCCCTCGCTCACTCACATTGCCGAATTAACACACAATTTGCGTCCGTATGAAATACTCTGGGTTCCCTGCATTATCTTCCTAAAACGAGATACGTTTCTACGAAAACGATAGGATTTTCTTTTGGGAGTCGATTATCTCTTTTCCGAAGCATTATTCCTCCTTTAGTGCATCCCTCGCTCCCACACATTGACGAATTAACACACAATTTGCGTCCATATGATATACTCTGGATTCCCTGCATTGTCCTTCTAAATCGAGATACGTTTCTACGGAAACGATAGGATTTTCTTTGGGGTTCCGAGGATGTCTTTTCCAATGCATTATTCCTCCTTTACTGCATTTGTCGCTCCCTCACATTGACGAATTAACACACAATTTGCGTCCATATGAAATACTCTGGATTCCCTGCATTGACCTTCTAAATCAAGATACGTTTCTACGGAAACGATAGGATTTTCCTTGGGGTTCCGAGTATCTCTTTTCCGATGCATTATTCCTCCTTTACTGCATCCCTCGCTCTCTCACATTGACGAATTAACACACAATTTGCGTCCGTATGAAATACTCTGGATTCCCTGCATTGCCTTCTAAATCGAGATACGTTTCTACGGAAACGATAGGATTTTCTTTGGGGTTCCGTGTATCTCTTTTCCGATGCTTTATTCCTCCTTTACTGCATCCCTCGCTTCCTCACATTGACGAATAAACACACAATTTGCGTCCATATGAAATACTCTGGATTCCCTGCATTGTCCTTCTAAATCGAGATACGTTTCTACGGAAACGATAGGATTTTCTTTGGGGTTCCGAGTATCTCTTTTCCGATGCAATATTCCTCCTTTAGTGCATCCCTCGCTCCCTCACATCGACGAATTAACACACAATTTGCGTCCATATGAAATACTCTGGATTCCCTGCAATGTCCTTCTAAATCGAGATACGTTTCTACGGAAACGATAGGATTTCCTTTGGGGTTCCGAGTATCTCTTTTCCGATGCATTATTCCTCCTTTACTGCATCCCTCGCTCCCTCACATTGACGAATTAACACACAATTTGCGTCCATATGAAATACTCTGGGTTCCCTGCATTATCTTTCTAAAACGAGATACGTTTGTACGGAAACGATAGGATTTTCTTTGGGGTTCCGCGTATCTCTTTTCCGATGCATTATTCCTCCTTTACTGCATCCCTCGCTCCCTCACATTGACGAATTAACACACAATTTGCGTCCATATGAAATACTCTGGATTCCCTGCAATGTCCTTCTAAATCGAGATACGTTTATACGGAAACGATAGGATTTTCTTTGGGGTTCCGAGTATCTCTTTTCTGATGCATTATTCCTCCTTTACTGCATCCCTCGCTCCCACACATTGACGAATTAACACACAATTTGCGTCCATATGAAATACTCTGGATTCCCTGCAATGTCCTTCTAAATCGAGATACGTTTCTACGGAAACGATAGGATTTTCTTTGGGGTTCCGAGTATCTCTTTTCCGATGCATTATTCCTCCTTTACTGCATCCCTCGCTCCCTCACATTGACGAATTAACACACAAATTGCGTCCATATGAAATACTCTGGATTCCCTGCATTGTCCTTCTACATCGAGATACGTTTCTACGGAAACGACAGGATTTTCTTTGGGGTTCCGAGTATCTCTTTTCCGATGCATTATTCCTCCTTTACTGCATCCCTCGCTCCCTCACATTGCCGAATTAACACACAATTTGCGTCCATATGAAATACTCTGGGTTCCCTGCATTATCTTCCTAAAACGAGATACGTTTCTACGGAAACGATAGGATTTTCTTTTGGGAGTCGATTATCTCTTTTCCGAAGCATTATTCCTCCTTTACTGCATCCCTCGCTCCCACACATTGACGAATTAACACACAATTTGCGTCCATATGATATACTCTGGATTCCCTGCATTGTCCTTCTAAATCGAGATACGTTTCTACGGAAACGATAGGATTTTCTTTGGGGTTCCGAGGATCTCTTTTCCAATGCATTATTCCTCCTTTACTGCATTTGTCGCTCCCTCACATTGACGAATTAACACACAATTTGCGTCCATATGAAATACTCTGGATTCCCTGCATTGACCTTCTAAATCAAGATACGTTTCTACGGAAACGATAGGATTTTCTTTGGGGTTCCGAGAATCTCTTTTCCGATGCATTATTCCTCCTTTACTGCATCCCTCGCTCCCTCACATTGCCGAATTAACACACAAATTGCGTCCATATGAAATACTCTGGGTTCCCTGTATTATCTTTCTAAAACGAGATACGTTTCTACGGAAACGATAGGATTTTCTTTGGGGTTCCGCGTATCTCTTTTCCGATGCATTATTCCTCCTTTACTGCATCCCTCGCTCCCTCACATTGACGAATTAACACACAATTTGCGTCCATATGAAATACTCTGGATTCCCTGCAATGTCCTTCTAAATCGAGATACGTTTCTACGGAAACGATAGGATTTTCTTTGGGGTTCCGAGTATCTCTTTTCCGATGCATTATTCCTCCTTTACTGCATCCCTCGCTCCCACACATTGACGAATTAACACACAATTTGCGTCCATATGAAATACTCTGGATTCCCTGCAATGTCCTTCTAAATCGAGATACGTTTCTACGGAAACGATAGGATTTTCTTTGGGGTTCCGAGTATCTCTTTTCCGATGCATTATTCCTCCTTTACTGCATCCCTCGCTCCCTCACATTGACGAATTAACACACAATTTGCGTCCATATGAAATACTCTGGATTCCCTGCATTGTCCTTCTAAATCGAGATACGTTTCTACGGAAACGATAGGAATTTCTTTGTGGTTCCGAGTATCTCTTTTCCGATGCATTATTCCTCCTTTACAGCATCCCTCGCTCCCTCACATTGACGAATTAACACACAATTTACGTCCATATGAAATACTCTGGATTCCCTGCATTGTCCTCCTAAATCAAGATACGTTTCTACGGAAACGATAGGATTTTCTTTGGGGTTCCGAGTATCTCTTTTCCGATGCATTATACCTCCTTTACTGCATCCCTCGCTCTCTCACATTGACGAATTAACACACAATTTGCGTCCGTATGAAATACTCTGGATTCCCTGCATTGCCTTCTAAATCGAGATACGTTTCTACGGAAACGATAGGATTTTCTTTGGGGTTCCGTGTATCTCTTTTCCGATGCATTATTCCTCCTTTACTGCATCCCGCGCTTCCTCACATTGACGAATAAACACACAATTTGCGTCCATATGAAATACTCTGGGTTCCCTGCATTATCTTTCTAAAACGAGATACGTTTCTACGGAAACGATAGGATTTTCTTTGGGGTTCCGCGTATCTCTTTTCCGATGCATTATTCCTCCTTTACTGCATCCCTCGCTCCCTCACATTGACGAATTAACACACAATTTGCGTCCATATGAAATACTCTGGATTCCCTGCAATGTCCTTCTAAATCGAGATACGTTTCTACGGAAACGATAGGATTTTCTTTGGGGTTCCGAGTATCTCTTTTCCGATGCATTATTCCTCCTTTACTGCATCCCTCGCTCCCACACATTGACGAATTAACACACAATTTGCGTCCATATGAAATACTCTGGATTCCCTGCAATGTCCTTCTAAATCGAGATACGTTTCTACGGAAACGATAGGATTTTCTTTGGGGTTCCGAGTATCTCTTTTCCGATGCATTATTCCTCCTTTACTGCATCCCTCGCTTCCTCACATTGACGAATTAACACACAATTTGCGTCCATATGAAATACTCTGGATTCCTTGCATTGTCCTTCTACATCGAGATACGTTTCTACGGAAACGACAGGATTTTCTTTGGGGTTCCGAGTATCTCCATTCCGATGCATTATTCCTCCTTTACTGCATCCCTCGCTCCCTCAAATTGCTGAATTAACATACAATTTGCGTCCATATGAAATACTCTGGGTTCCCTGCATTATCTTCCTAAAACGAGATACGTTTCTACGGAAACGATAGGATTTTCTTTTGGGAGTCGATTATCTCATTTCCGATGCATTATTCCTCCTTTACTGCATCCCTCGCTCCCTCACATTGACGAATTAACACACTATTTGCGTCCATATGATATACACTGGATTCCCTGCATTGTCCTTCTAAATCGAGATACGTTTCTACGGAAACGATAGGATTTTCTTTGTGGTTCCGAGGATCTCTTTTCCAATGCATTATTCCTCCTTTACTGCATTTCTCGCTCCCTCACATTGACGAATTAACACACAATTTGCGTCCATATGAAATACTCTGGATTCCCTGCATTGACCTTCTAAATGAAGATACGTTTCTACGGAAACGATAGGATTTTCTTTGGGGTTCCGACTATCTCTTTTCCGATGCATTATTCCTCCTTTACTGCATCCCTCGCTCCCTCACATTGCCGAATTAACACACAAATTGCGTCCATATGAAATACTCTGGGTTCCCTGCATTATCTTTCTAAAACGAGATACGTTTCTACGGAAACGATAGGATTTTCTTTGGGGTTCTGCGTATCTCTTTTCCGATGCATTATTCCTCGTTTAGTGCATCCCTCGCTCCCTCACATTGACGAATTAACACACAATTTGCGTCCATATGAAATACTCTGGATTCCCTGCAATGTCCTTCTAAATCGAGATACGTTGCTACGGAAACGATAGGATTTTCTTTGGGGTTCCGAGTATCTCTTTTCCGATGCATTATTCCTCCTTTACTGCATCCCTCGCTCCCACACATTGACGAATTAACACACAATTTGCGTCCATATGAAATACTCTGGATTCCCTGCAATGTCCTTCAAAATCGAGATACGTTTCTACGGAAACGATAGGATTTTCTTTGGGGTTCCGAGTATCTCTTTTCCGATGCATTATTCCTCCTTTACTGCATCCCTCGCTCCCTCACATTGACGAATTAACACACAATTTGCGTCCATATGAAATACTCTGGATTCCTTGCATTGTCCTTCTACATCGAGATACGTTTCTACGGAAACGACAGGATTTTCTTTGGGGTTCCGAGTATCTCTTTGCCGATGCATTATTCCTCCTTTACTGCATCCCTCGCTCCCTCACATTGCCGAATTAACACACAATTTGCGTCCATATGAAATACTCTGGGTTCCCTGCATTATCTTCCTAAAACGAGATACGTTTCTACGGAAACGATAGGATTTTCTTTTGGGAGTCGAGTATCTCTTTTCCGATGCATTATTCCTCCTTTACTGCATCCCTCGCTCCCTCACATTGACGAATTAACACACAATTTGCGTCCATATGAAATACTCTGGATTCCCTGCATTGTCCTTCTAAATCGGGATTCGTTTCTAAGGAAACGATAGGATTTTCTTTGGGGTTCCGAGTATCTCTTTTCCGATGCATTATTCCTCCTTTACTGCATCCCTCGCTCCCTCACATTGCCGAATTAACACACAAATTGCGTCCATATGAAATACTCTGGGTTCCCTGCATTATCTTTCTAAAACGAGATACGTTTCTACGGAAACGATAGGATTTTCTTTGGGGTTCCGAGTATCTCTTTTCCGATGCATTATTCCTCGTTTACTGCATCCCTCGCTCCCTCACATTGACGAATTAACACACAATTTGCGTCCATATGAAATACTCTGGATTCCTTGCATTGTCCTTCTACATCGATATACGTTTCTACGGAAACGACAGGATTTTCTTTGGGGTTCCGAGTATCTCTTTTCCGATGCATTATTCCTCCTTTACTGCATCCCTCGCTCCCTCACATTGCCGAATTAACACACAATTTGCGTCCATATGAAACACTCTGGATTCTCTGCATTGTCCTTCTAAATCGCGATTCGTTTCTAAGGAAACGATAGGATTTTCTTTGGGGTTCCGAGTATCTCTTTTCCGATGCATTATTCCTCCTTTACTGCATCCCTCGCTCCCTCACATTGCCGAATTAACACACAAATTGCGTCCATATGAAATACTCTGGGTTCCCTGCATTATCTTTCTAAAACGAGATACGTTTCTACGGAAACGATAGGCATTTCTTTGGGGTTCCGAGTATCTCTTTTCCGATGCATTATTCCTCCTTTACAGCATCCCTCGCTCCCTCACATTGACGAATTAACACACAATTTGCGTCCATATGAAATACTCTGGATTCCCTGCATTGTCCTTCTAAATAGAGATACGTTTCTACGGAAACGATAGGATTTTCTTTGGGGTTCCGCGTATCTCTTTTCCGATGCATTATTCCTCCTTTACTGCATCCCTCGCTCCCTCACATGAAATACTCTGGATTCCTTGCATTGACCTTCTAAATCGAGATACGTTTCTACGGAAACGATAGGATTTTCTTTGGGGTTCCGAGTATCTCTTTTCCGATGCATTATTCCTCCTTTACTGCATCCCTCGCTCCCACACATTGACGAATTAACACACAATTTGCGTCCATATGAAATACTCTGGATTCCCTGCATTGTCCTTCTAAATCGAATTACGTTTCTACGGAAACGATAGGAATTTCTTTGGGGTTCCGAGTATCTCTTTTCCGATGCATTATTCCTACTTTACAGCATCCCTCGCTCCCTCACATTGACGAATTAACACACAATTTGCGTCCATATGAAATACTCTGGATTCCCTGCATTGTCCTTCTAAATCAAGATACGTTTCTACGGAAACGATAGGATTTTCTTTGGGGTTCCGAGTATCTCTTTTCCGATGCATTATTCCTCCTTTACTGCATCCCTCGCTCTCTCACATTGACGAATTAACACACTATTTGCGTCCGTATGAAATACTCTGGATTCCCTGCATTGCCTTCTAAATCGAGATACGTTTCTACGGAAACGATAGGATTTTCTTTGGGGTTCCGACTATCTCTTTTCCGATGCATTATTCCTCCTTTACTGCATCCCTCGCTCCCTCACATTGCCGAATTAACACACTAATTGCGTCCATATGAAATACTCTGGGTTCCCTGCATTATCTTTCTAAAACGAGATACGTTTCTACGGAAACGATAGGATTTTCTTTGGGGTTCCGCGTATCTCTTTTCCGATGCATTATTCCTCGTTTACTGCATCCCTCGCTCCCTCACATTGACGAATTAACACACAATTTGCGTCCATATGAAATACTCTGGATTCCCTGCAATGTCCTTCTAAATCGAGATACGTTTCTACGGAAACGATAGGATTTTCTTTGGGGTTCCGAGTATCTCTTTTCCGATGCATTATTCCTCCTTTACTGCATCCCTCGCTCCCACACATTGACGAATTAACACACAATTTGCGTCCATATGAAATACTCTGGATTCCCTGCAATGTCCTTCTAAATCGAGATACGTTTCTACGGAAACGATAGGATTTTCTTTGGGGTTCCGAGTATCTCTTTTCCGATGCATTATTCCTCCTTTACTGCATCCCTCGCTCCCTCACATTGACGAATTAACACACAATTTGCGTCCATATGAAATACTCTGGATTCCCTGCATTGTCCTTCTAAATCGAGATACGTTTCTACGGAAACGATAGGAATTTCTTTGGGGTTCCGAGTATCTCTTTTCCGATGCATTATTCCTCCTTTACAGCATCCCTCGCTCCCTCACATTGACGAATTAACACACAATTTGCGTCCATATGAAATACTCTGGATTCCCTGCATTGTCCTTCTAAATCAAGATACGTTTCTACGGAAACGATAGGATTTTCTTTGGGGTTCCGAGTATCTCTTTTCCGATGCATTATTCCTCCTTTACTGCATCCCTCGCTCTCTCACATTGACGAATTAACACACAATTTGCGTCCGTATGAAATACTCTGGATTCCCTGCATTGCCTTCTAAATCGAGATACGTTTCTACGGAAACGATAGGATTTTCTTTGGGGTTCCGTGTATCTCTTTTCCGATGCATTATTCCTCCTTTACTGCATCCCGCGCTTCCTCACATTGACGAATAAACACACAATTTGCGTCCATATGAAATACTCTGGATTCCCTGCATTGTCCTTCTAAATCGAGATACGTATCTACGGAAACGATAGGATTTTCTATGGGGTTCCGAGTATCTCTTTTCCGATGCAATATTCCTCCTTTAGTGCATCCCTCGCTCCCTCACATCGACGAATTAACACACAATTTGCGTCCATATGAAATACTCTGGATTCCCTGCAATGTCCTTCTAAATCGAGATACGTTTCTACGGAAACGATAGGATTTCCTTTGGGGTTCAGAGTATCTCTTTTCCGATGCATTATTCCTCCGTTACTGCATCCCTCGCTCCCTCACATTGACGAATTAACACACAATTTGCGTCCATATGAAATACTCTGGGTTCCCTGCATTATCTTTCTAAAACGAGATACGTTTCTACGGAAACGATAGGATTTTCTTTGGGGTTCCGCGTATCTCTTTTCCGATGCATTATTCCTCCTTTACTGCATCCCTCGCTCCCTCACATTGACGAATTAACACACAATTTGCGTCCATATGAAATACTCTGGATTCCCTGCAATGTCCTTCTAAATCGAGATACGTTTATACGGAAACGATAGGATTTTCTTTGGGGTTCCGAGTATCTCTTTTCCGATGCATTATTCCTCCTTTACTGCATCCCTCGCTAGCACACATTGACGAATTAACACACAATTTGCGTCCATATGAAATACTCTGGATTCCCTGCAATGTCCTTCTAAATCGGGATTCGTTTCTAAGGAAACGATAGGATTTTCTTTGGGGTTCCGAGTATCTCTTTTCCGATGCATTATTCCTCCTTTACTGCATCCCTCGCTCCCTCACATTGCCGAATTAACACACAAATTGCGTCCATATGAAATACTCTGGGTTCCCTACATTATCTTTCTAAAACGAGATACGTTTCTACGGAAACGATAGGATTTTCTTTGGGGTTCCGCGTATCTCTTTTCCGATGCATTATTCCTGCTTTACAGCATCCCTCGCTCCCTCACATTGACGAATTAACACACAATTTGCGTCCATATGAAATACTCTGGATTCCCTGCATTGTCCTTCTAAATAGAGATACGTTTCTACGGAAACGATAGGATTTTCTTTGGGGTTCCGCGTATCTCTTTTCCGATGCATTATTCCTCCTTTACTGCATCCCTCGCTCCCTCACATGAAATACTCTGGATTCCTTGCATTGACCTTCTAAATCGAGATACGTTTCTACGGAAACGATAGGATTTTCTTTGGGGTTCCGAGTATCTCTTTTCCGATGCATTATTCCTCCTTTACTGCATCCCTCGCTCCCACACATTGACGAATTAACACACAATTTGCGTCCATATGAAATACTCTGGATTCCCTGCATTGTCCTTCTAAATCGAATTACGTTTCTACGGAAACGATAGGAATTTCTTTGGGGTTCCGAGTATCTCTTTTCCGATGCATTATTCCTACTTTATAGCATCCCTCGCTCCCTCACATTGACGAATTAACACACAATTTGCGTCCATATGAAATACTCTGGATTCCCTGCATTGTCCTTCTAAATCAAGATACGTTTCTACGGAAACGATAGGATTTTCTTTGGGGTTCCGAGTATCTCTTTTCCGATGCATTATTCCTCCTTTACTGCATCCCTCGCTCTCTCACATTGACGAATTAACACACAATTTGCGTCCGTATGAAATACTCTGGATTCCCTGCATTGCCTTCTAAATCGAGATACGTTTCTACGGAAACGATAGGATTTTCTTTGGGGTTCCGACTATCTCTTTTCCGATGCATTATTCCTCCTTTACTGCATCCCTCGCTCCCTCACATTGCCGAATTAACACACTAATTGCGTCCATATGAAATACTCTGGGTTCCCTGCATTATCTTTCTAAAACGAGATACGTTTCTACGGAAACGATAGGATTTTCTTTGGGGTTCCGCGTATCTCTGTTCCGATGCATTATTCCTCGTTTACTGCATCCCTCGCTCCCTCACATTGACGAATTAACACACAATTTGCGTCCATATGAAATACTCTGGATTCCCTGCAATGTCCTTCTAAATCGAGATACGTTTCTACGGAAACGATAGGATTTTCTTTGGGGTTCCGAGTATCTCTTTTCCGATGCATTATTCCTCCTTTACTGCATCCCTCGCTCCCACACATTGACGAATTAACACACAATTTGCGTCCATATGAAATACTCTGGATTCCCTGCAATGTCCTTCTAAATCGAGATACGTTTCTACGGAAACGATAGGATTTTCTTTGGGGTTCCGAGTATCTCTTTTCCGATGCATTATTCCTCCTTTACTGCATCCCTCGCTCCCTCACATTGACGAATTAACACACAATTTGCGTCCATATGAAATACTCTGGATTCCCTGCATTGTCCTTCTAAATCGAGATACGTTTCTACGGAAACGATAGGAATTTCTTTGGGGTTCCGAGTATCTCTTTTCCGATGCATTATTCCTCCTTTACAGCATCCCTCGCTCCCTCACATTGACGAATTAACACACAATTTGCGTCCATATGAAATACTCTGGATTCCCTGCATTGTCCTTCTAAATCAAGATACGTTTCTACGGAAACGATAGGATTTTCTTTGGGGTTCCGAGTATCTCTTTTCCGATGCATTATTCCTCCTTTACTGCATCCCTCGCTCTCTCACATTGACGAATTAACACACAATTTGCGTCCGTATGAAATACTCTGGATTCCCTGCATTGCCTTCTAAATCGAGATACGTTTCTACGGAAACGATAGGATTTTCTTTGGGGTTCCGACTATCTCTTTTCCGATGCATTATTCCTCCTTTACTGCATCCCTCGCTCCCTCACATTGCCGAATTAACACACTAATTGCGTCCATATGAAATACTCTGGGTTCCCTGCATTATCTTTCTAAAACGAGATACGTTTCTACGGAAACGATAGGATTTTCTTTGGGGTTCCGCGTATCTCTTTTCCGATGCATTATTCCTCGTTTACTGCATCCCTCGCTCCCTCACATTGACGAATTAACACACAATTTGCGTCCATATGAAATACTCTGGATTCCCTGCATTGTCCTTCTAAATCGAGATACGTATCTACGGAAACGATAGGATTTTCTATGGGGTTCCGAGTATCTCTTTTCCGATGCAATATTCCTCCTTTAGTGCATCCCTCGCTCCCTCACATCGACGAATTAACACACAATTTGCGTCCATATGAAATACTCTGGATTCCCTGCAATGTCCTTCTAAATCGAGATACGTTTCTACGGAAACGATAGGATTTCCTTTGGGGTTCAGAGTATCTCTTTTCCGATGCATTATTCCTCCGTTACTGCATCCCTCGCTCCCTCACATTGACGAATTAACACACAATTTGCGTCCATATGAAATACTCTGGGTTCCCTGCATTATCTTTCTAAAACGAGATACGTTTCTACGGAAACGATAGGATTTTCTTTGGGGTTCCGCGTATCTCTTTTCCGATGCATTATTCCTCCTTTACTGCATCCCTCGCTCCCTCACATTGACGAATTAACACACAATTTGCGTCCATATGAAATACTCTGGATTCCCTGCAATGTCCTTCTAAATCGAGATACGTTTATACGGAAACGATAGGATTTTCTTTGGGGTTCCGAGTATCTCTTTTCCGATGCATTATTCCTCCTTTACTGCATCCCTCGCTCCCACACATTGACGAATTAACACACAATTTGCGTCCATATGAAATACTCTGGATTCCCTGCAATGTCCTTCTAAATCGGGATTCGTTTCTAAGGAAACGATAGGATTTTCTTTGGGGTTCCGAGTATCTCTTTTCCGATGCATTATTCCTCCTTTACTGCATCCCTCGCTCCCTCACATTGCCGAATTAACACACAAATTGCGTCCATATGAAATACTCTGGGTTCCCTACATTATCTTTCTAAAACGAGATACGTTTCTACGGAAACGATAGGATTTTCTTTGGGGTTCCGCGTATCTCTTTTCCGATGCATTATTCCTGCTTTACAGCATCCCTCGCTCCCTCACATTGACGAATTAACACACAATTTGCGTCCATATGAAATACTCTGGATTCCCTGCATTGTCCTTCTAAATAGAGATACGTTTCTACGGAAACGATAGGATTTTCTTTGGGGTTCCGCGTATCTCTTTTCCGATGCATTATTCCTCCTTTACTGCATCCCTCGCTCCCTCACATGAAATACTCTGGATTCCTTGCATTGACCTTCTAAATCGAGATACGTTTCTACGGAAACGATAGGATTTTCTTTGGGGTTCCGAGTATCTCTTTTCCGATGCATTATTCCTCCTTTACTGCATCCCTCGCTCCCACACATTGACGAATTAACACACAATTTGCGTCCATATGAAATACTCTGGATTCCCTGCATTGTCCTTCTAAATCGAATTACGTTTCTACGGAAACGATAGGAATTTCTTTGGGGTTCCGAGTATCTCTTTTCCGATGCATTATTCCTACTTTATAGCATCCCTCGCTCCCTCACATTGACGAATTAACACACAATTTGCGTCCATATGAAATACTCTGGATTCCCTGCATTGTCCTTCTAAATCAAGATACGTTTCTACGGAAACGATAGGATTTTCTTTGGGGTTCCGAGTATCTCTTTTCCGATGCATTATTCCTCCTTTACTGCATCCCTCGCTCTCTCACATTGACGAATTAACACACAATTTGCGTCCGTATGAAATACTCTGGATTCCCTGCATTGCCTTCTAAATCGAGATACGTTTCTACGGAAACGATAGGATTTTCTTTGGGGTTCCGACTATCTCTTTTCCGATGCATTATTCCTCCTTTACTGCATCCCTCGCTCCCTCACATTGCCGAATTAACACACTAATTGCGTCCATATGAAATACTCTGGGTTCCCTGCATTATCTTTCTAAAACGAGATACGTTTCTACGGAAACGATAGGATTTTCTTTGGGGTTCCGCGTATCTCTGTTCCGATGCATTATTCCTCGTTTACTGCATCCCTCGCTCCCTCACATTGACGAATTAACACACAATTTGCGTCCATATGAAATACTCTGGATTCCCTGCAATGTCCTTCTAAATCGAGATACGTTTCTACGGAAACGATAGGATTTTCTTTGGGGTTCCGAGTATCTCTTTTCCGATGCATTATTCCTCCTTTACTGCATCCCTCGCTCCCACACATTGACGAATTAACACACAATTTGCGTCCATATGAAATACTCTGGATTCCCTGCAATGTCCTTCTAAATCGAGATACGTTTCTACGGAAACGATAGGATTTTCTTTGGGGTTCCGAGTATCTCTTTTCCGATGCATTATTCCTCCTTTACTGCATCCCTCGCTCCCTCACATTGACGAATTAACACACAATTTGCGTCCATATGAAATACTCTGGATTCCCTGCATTGTCCTTCTAAATCGAGATACGTTTCCACGGAAACGATAGGAATTTCTTTGGGGTTCCGAGTATCTCTTTTCCGATGCATTATTCCTCCTTTACAGCATCCCTCGCTCCCTCACATTGACGAATTAACACACAATTTGCGTCCATATGAAATACTCTGGATTCCCTGCATTGTCCTTCTAAATCAAGATACGTTTCTACGGAAACGATAGGATTTTCTTTGGGGTTCCGAGTATCTCTTTTCCGATGCATTATTCCTCCTTTACTGCATCCCTCGCTCTCTCACATTGACGAATTAACACACAATTTGCGTCCGTATGAAATACTCTGGATTCCCTGCATTGCCTTCTAAATCGAGATACGTTTCTACGGAAACGATAGGATTTTCTTTGGGGTTCCGTGTATCTCTTTTCCGATGCATTATTCCTCCTTTACTGCATCCCGCGCTTCCTCACATTGACGAATAAACACACAATTTGCGTCCATATGAAATACTCTGGATTCCCTGCATTGTCCTTCTAAATTGAGATACGTATCTACAGAAACGATAGGATATTCTTTGGGGTTCCGAGTATCTCTTTTCCGATGCAATATTCCTCCTTTAGTGCATCCCTCGCTCCCTCACATCGACGAATTAACACACAATTTGCGTCCATATGAAATACTCTGGATTCCCTGCAATGTCCTTCTAAATCGAGATACGTTTCTACGGATACGATAGGATTTCCTTTGGGGTTCAGAGTATCTCTTTTCCGATGCATTATTCCTCCTTTACTGCATCCCTCGCTCCCTCACATTGACGAATTAACACACAATTTGCGTCCATATGAAATACTCTGGGTTCCCTGCATTATCTTTCTAAAACGAGATACGTTTCTACGGAAACGATAGGATTTTCTTTGGGGTTCCGCGTATCTCTTTTCCGATGCATTATTCCTCCTTTACTGCATCCCTCGCTCCCTCACATTGACGAATTAACACACAATTTGCGTCCATATGAAATACTCTGGATTCCCTGCAATGTCCTTCTAAATCGAGATACGTTTATACGGAAACGATAGGATTTTCTTTGGGGTTCCGAGTATCTCTTTTCCGATGCATTATTCCTCCTTTACTGCATCCCTCGCTCCCACACATTGACGAATTAACACACAATTTGCGTCCATATGAAATACTCTGGATTCCCTGCAATGTCCTTCTAAATCGGGATTCGTTTCTAAGGAAACGATAGGATTTTCTTTGGGGTTCCGAGTATCTCTTTTCCGATGCATTATTCCTCCTTTACTGCATCCCTCGCTCCCTCACATTGCCGAATTAACACACAAATTGCGTCCATATGAAATACTCTGGGTTCCCTGCATTATCTTTCTAAAACGAGATACGTTTCTACGGAAACGATAGGATTTTCTTTGGGGTTCCGCGTATCTCTTTTCCGATGCATTATTCCTCGTTTACTGCATCCCTCGCTCCCTCACATTGACGAATTAACACACAATTTGCGTCCATATGAAATACTCTGGATTCCTTGCATTGTCCTTCTACATCGATATACGTTTCTACGGAAACGACAGGATTTTCTTTGGGGTTCCGAGTATCTCTTTTCCGATGCATTATTCCTCCTTTACTGCATCCCTCGCTCCCTCACATTGCCGAATTAACACACAGTTTGCGTCCATATGAAATACTCTGGATTCTCTGCATTGTCCTTCTAAATCGCGATTCGTTTCTAAGGAAACGATAGGATTTTCTTTGGGGTTCCGAGTATCTCTTTTCCGATGCATTATTCCTCCTTTACTGCATCCCTCGCTCCCTCACATTGCCGAATTAACACACAAATTGCGTCCATATGAAATACTCTGGGTTCCCTGCATTATCTTTCTAAAACGAGATACGTTTCTACGGAAACGATAGGAATTTCTTTGGGGTTCCGAGTATCTCTTTTCCGATGCATTATTCCTGCTTTACAGCATCCCTCGCTCCCTCACATTGACGAATTAACACACAATTTGCGTCCATATGAAATACTCTGGATTCCCTGCATTGTCCTTCTAAATAGAGATACGTTTCTACGGAAACGATAGGATTTTCTTTGGGGTTCCGCGTATCTCTTTTCCGATGCATTATTCCTCCTTTACTGCATCCCTCGCTCCCTCACATGAAATACTCTGGATTCCTTGCATTGACCTTCTAAATCGAGATACGTTTCTACGGAAACGATAGGATTTTCTTTGGGGTTCCGAGTATCTCTTTTCCGATGCATTATTCCTCCTTTACTGCATCCCTCGCTCCCACACATTGACGAATTAACACACAATTTGCGTCCATATGAAATACTCTGGATTCCCTGCAATGTCCTTCTAAATCGAGATACGTTTCTACGGAAACGATAGGATTTTCTTTGGGGTTCCGAGTATCTCTTTTCCGATGCATTATTCCTCCTTTACTGCATCCCTCGCTCCCTCACATTGAAGAATTAACACACAATTTGCGTCCATATGAAATACTCTGGATTCCCTGCATTGTCCTTCTAAATCGAATTACGTTTCTACGGAAACGATAGGAATTTCTTTGGGGTTCCGAGTATCTCTTTTCCGATGCATTATTCCTACTTTACAGCATCCCTCGCTCCCTCACATTGACGAATTAACACACAATTTGCGTCCATATGAAATACTCTGGATTCCCTGCATTGTCCTTCTAAATCAAGATACGTTTCTACGGAAACGATAGGATTTTCTTTGGGGTTCCGAGTATCTCTTTTGCGATGCATTATTCCTCCTTTACTGCATCCCTCGCTCTCTCACATTGACGAATTAACACACTATTTGCGTCCGTATGAAATACTCTGGATTCCCTGCATTGCCTTCTAAATCGAGATACGTTTCTACGGAAACGATAGGATTTTCTTTGGGGTTCCGACTATCTCTTTTCCGATGCATTATTCCTCCTTTACTGCATCCCTCGCTCCCTCACATTGCCGAATTAACACACAAATTGCGTCCATATGAAATACTCTGGGTTCCCTGCATTATCTTTCTAAAACGAGATACGTTTCTACGGAAACGATAGGATTTTCTTTGGGGTTCCGCGTATCTCTTTTCCGATGCATTATTCCTCGTTTACTGCATCCCTCGCTCCCTCACATTGACGAATTAACACACAATTTGCGTCCATATGAAATACTCTGGATTCCCTGCAATGTCCTTCTAAATCGAGATACGTTTCTACGGAAACGATAGGATTTTCTATGGGGTTCCGAGTATCTCTTTTCCGATGCATTATTCCTCCTTTACTGCATCCCTCGCTCCCACACATTGACGAATTAACACACAATTTGCGTCCATATGAAATACTCTGGATTCCCTGCAATGTCCTTCTAAATCGAGATACGTTTCTACGGAAACGATAGGATTTTCTTTGGGGTTCCGAGTATCTCTTTTCCGATGCATTATTCCTCCTTTACTGCATCCCTCGCTCCCTCACATTGACGAATTAACACACAATTTGCGTCCATATGAAATACTCTGGATTCCCTGCATTATCCTTCTAAATCGAGATACGTTTCTACGGAAGCGATAGGAATTTCTTTGGGGTTCCGAGTATCTCTTTTCCGATGCATTATTCCTCCTTTACAGCATCCCTCGCTCCCTCACATTGACGAATTAACACACAATTTGCGTCCATATGAAATACTCTGGATTCCCTGCATTGTCCTTCTAAATCAAGATACGTTTCTACGGAAACGATAGGATTTTCTTTGGGGTTCCGAGTATCTCTTTTCCGATACATTATTCCTCCTTTACTGCATCCCTCGCTCTCTCACATTGACGAATTAACACACAATTTGCGTCCGTATGAAATACTCTGGATTCCCTGCATTGCCTTCTAAATCGAGATACGTTTCTACGGAAACGATAGGATTTTCTTTGGGGTTCCGTGTATCTCTTTTCCGATGCATTATTCCTCCTTTAGTGCATCCCGCGCTTCCTCACATTGACGAATAAACACACAATTTGCGTCCATATGAAATACTCTGGATTCCCTGCATTGTCCTTCTAAATCGAGATACGTATCTACGGAAACGATAGGATTTTCTTTGGGGTTCCGAGTATCTCTTTTCCGATGCAATATTCCTCCTTTAGTGCATCCCTCGCTCCCTCACATCGACGAATTAACACACAATTTGCGTCCATATGAAATACTCTGGATTCCCTGCAATGTCCTTCTAAATCGAGATACGTTTCTACGGAAACGATAGGATTTCCTTTGGGGTTCAGAGTATCTCTTTTCCGATGCATTATTCCTCCTTTACTGCATCCCTCGCTCCCACACATTGACGAATTAACACACAATTTGCGTCCATATGAAATACTCTGGATTCCCTGCAATGTCCTTCTAAATCGAGATACGTTTCTACGGAAACGATAGGATTTTCTTTGGGGTTCCGAGTATCTCTTTTCCGATGCATTATTCCTCCTTTACTGCATCCCTCGCTTCCTCACATTGACGAATTAACACACAATTTGCGTCCATATGAAATACTCTGGATTCCTTGCATTGTCCTTCTACATCGAGATACGTTTCTACGGAAACGACAGGATTTTCTTTGGGGTTCCGAGTATCTCTTTTCCGATGCATTATTCCTCCTTTACTGCATTTCTCGCTCCCTCACATTGACGAATTAACACACAATTTGCGTCCATATGAAATACTCTGGATTCCCTGCATTGACCTTCTAAATGAAGATACGTTTCTACGGAAACGATAGGATTTTCTTTGGGGTTCCGACTATCTCTTTTCCGATGCATTATTCCTCCTTTACTGCATCCCTCGCTCCCTCACATTGCCGAATTAACACACAAATTGCGTCCATATGAAATACTCTGGGTTCCCTGCATTATCTTTCTAAAACGAGATACGTTTCTACGGAAACGATAGGATTTTCTTTGGGGTTCCGCGTATCTCTTTTCCGATGCATTATTCCTCGTTTACTGCATCCCTCGCTCCCTCACATTGACGAATTAACACACAATTTGCGTCCATATGAAATACTCTGGATTCCCTGCATTGTCCTTCTAATTCGAGATACGTTTCTACGGAAACGATAGGATTTTCTTTGGGGTTCCGAGTATCTCTTTTCCGATGCATTATTCCTCCTTTACTGCATCCCTCGCTCCCACACATTGAGGAATTAACACACAATTTGCGTCCATATGAAATACTCTGGATTCCCTGCAATGTCCTTCAAAATCGAGATACGTTTCTACGGAAACGATAGGATTTTCTTTGGGGTTCCGAGTATCTCTTTTCCGATGCATTATTCCTCCTTTACTGCATCCCTCGCTCCCTCACATTGACGAATTAACACACAATTTGCGTCCATATGAAATACTCTGGATTCCTTGCATTGTCCTTCTACATCGAGATACGTTTCTACGGAAACGACAGGATTTTCTTTGGGGTTCCGAGTATCTCTTTGCCGATGCATTATTCCTCCTTTACTGCATCCCTCGCTCCCTCACATTGCCGAATTAACACACAATTTGCGTCCATATGAAATACTCTGGGTTCCCTGCATTATCTTCCTAAAACGAGATACGTTTCTACGGAAACGATAGGATTTTCTTTTGGGAGTCGAGTATCTCTTTTCCGATGCATTATTCCTCCTTTACTGCATCCCTCGTTCCCTCACATTGACGAATTAACACACAATTTGCGTCCATATGAAATACTCTGGATTCCCTGCATTGTCCTTCTAAATCGGGATTCGTTTCTAAGGAAACGATAGGATTTTCTTTGGGGTTCCGAGTATCTCTTTTCCGATGCATTATTCCTCCTTTACTGCATCCCTCGCTCCCTCACATTGCCGAATTAACACACAAATTGCGTCCATATGAAATACTCTGGGTTCCCTGCATTATCTTTCTAAAACGAGATACGTTTCTACGGAAACGATAGGATTTTCTTTGGGGTTCCGCGTATCTCTTTTCCGATGCATTATTCCTCGTTTACTGCATCCCTCGCTCCCTCACATTGACGAATTAACACACAATTTGCGTCCATATGAAATACTCTGGATTCCCTGCATTGTCCTTCTACATCGATATACGTTTCTACGGAAACGACAGGATTTTCATTGGGGTTCCGAGTATCTCTTTTCCGATGCATTATTCCTCCTTTACTGCATCCCTCGCTCCCTCACATTGCCGAATTAACACACAATTTGCATCCATATGAAATACTCTGGATTCTCTGCATTGTCCTTCTAAATCGCGATTCGTTTCTAAGGAAACGATAGGATTTTCTTTGGGGTTCCGAGTATCTCTTTTCCGATGCATTATTCCTCCTTTTCTGCATCCCTCGCTCCCTCACATTGCCGAATTAACACACAAATTGCGTCCATATGAAATACTCTGGGTTCCCTGCATTATCTTTCTAAAACGAGATACGTTTCTACGGAAACGATAGGAATTTCTTTGGGGTTCCGAGTATCTCTTTTCCGATGCATTATTCCTCCTTTACAGCATCCCTCGCTCCCTCACATTGACGAATTAACACACAATTTGCGTCCATATGAAATACTCTGGATTCCCTGCATTGTCCTTCTGAATAGAGATACGTTTCTACGGAAACGATAGGATTTTCTTTGGGGTTCCGCGTATCTCTTTTCCGATGCATTATTCCTCCTTTACTGCATCCCTCGCTCCCTCACATGAAATACTCTGGATTCCTTGCATTGACCTTCTAAATCGAGATACGTTTCTACGGAAACGATAGGATTTTCTTTGGGGTTCCGAGTATCTCTTTTCCGATGCATTATTCCTCCTTTACTGCATCCCTCGCTCCCACACATTGACGAATTAACACACAATTTACGTCCATATGAAATACTCTGGATTCCCTGCAATGTCCTTCTAAATCGAGATACGTTTCTACGGAAACGATAGGATTTTCTTTGGGGTTCCGAGTATCTCTTTTCCGATGCATTATTCCTCCTTTACTGCATCCCTCGCTCCCTCACATTGACGAATTAACACACAATTTGCGTCCATATGAAATACTCTGGATTCCCTGCATTGTCCTTCTAAATCGAATTACGTTTCTACGGAAACGATAGGAATTTCTTTGGGGTTCCGAGTATCTCTTTTCCGATGCATTATTCCTACTTTACAGCATCCCTCGCTCCCTCACATTGACGAATTAACACACAATTTGCGTCCATATGAAATACTCTGGATTCCCTGCATTGTCCTTCTAAATCAAGATACGTTTCTACGGAAACGATAGGATTTTCTTTGGGGTTCCGAGTATCTCTTTTCCGATGCATTATTCCTCCTTTACTGCATCCCTCGCTTCCTCACATTGACGAATAAACACACAATTTGCGTCCATATGAAATACTCTGGATTCCCTGCATTGTCCTTCTAAATCGAGATACGTTTCTCGGAAACGATAGCATTTTCTTTGGGGTTCCGAGTATCTCTTTTCCGATGCAATATTCCTCCTTTAGTGCATCCCTCGCTCCCTCACATCGACGAATTAACACACAATTTGCGTCTATATGAAATACTCTGGAATCCCTGCAATGTCCTTCTAAATCGAGATACGTTTCTACGGAAACGACAGGATTTTCTTTGGGGTTCCGAGTATCTCTTTTGCGATGCATTATTCCTCCTTTACTGCATCCCCCACTCCCTCACATTGCCGAATTAACACACAATTTGCGTCCATATGAAATACTCTGGGTTCCCTGCATTATCTTTCTAAAACGAGATACGTTTCTTCGGAAACGATAGGATTTTCTTTAGGAAGTCGAGTATCTCTTTTCCGATGCATTATTCCTCCTTTACTGCATCCCTCGCTCCCTCAAATTGACGAATTAACACACAATTTGCGTCCATATGATATACTCTGGATTCCCTGCATTGTCCTTCTAAATCGAGATACGTTTCTATGGAAACGATAGGATTTTCTTTGGGGTTCCGAGTATCTCTTTTCCAATGCATTATTCCTCCTTTACTGCATTTCTCGCTCCCTCACATTGACGAATTAACACACAATTTGCGTCCATATGAAATACTCTGGATTCCCTGCATTGTCCTTCTAAATCGAGATACGTTTCTACGGAAACGTTAGGATTTTCTTTGGGGTTCCGTGTATCGCTTATCCGATGCATTATTCCTCCTTTACTGCATCCCTCGCTCCCTCACATTGACGAATTAACACACAAGTTGCGTCCATATGGAATACTCTGGATTCCCTGCATTGTGCTTCTAAATCGAGATATGTTTCTACGGAAATGATAGGATTTTCTTTGGGGTTCCGAGTATCTCTCTTCCGATGCATTATTCCCCCTTTATTGCATCCCTCGCTCCCTCACATTGACGAATTAACACACAATTTGCGTCCATATGAAATACTCTGGATTCCCTGCAATGTCCTTCTAAATCGAGATACGTTTCTACGGAAACGATAGGATTTTCTTTGGGGTTCCGAGTATCTCTTTTCCGATGCATTATTCCTCCTTTACTGCATCCCTCGCTCCCACACATTGACGAATTAACACACAATTTGCGTCCATATGAAATACTCTGGATTCCCTGCAATGTCCTTCAAAATCGAGATACGTTTCTACGGAAACGATAGGATTTTCTTTGGGGTTCCGAGTATCTCTTTTCCGATGCATTATTCCTCCTTTACTGCATCCCTCGCTCCCTCACATTGACGAATTAACACACAATTTGCGTCCATATGAAATACTCTGGATTCCTTGCATTGTTCTTCTACATCGAGATACGTTTCTACGGAAACGACAGGATTTTCTTTGGGGTTCCGAGTATCTCTTTGCCGATGCATTATTCCTCCTTTACTGCATCCCTCGCTCCCTCACATTGCCGAATTAACACACAATTTGCGTCCATATGAAATACTCTGGGTTCCCTGCATTATCTTCCTAAAACGAGATACGTTTCTACGGAAACGATAGGATTTTCTTTTGGGAGTCGAGTATCTCTTTTCCGATGCATTATTCCTCCTTTACTGCATCCCTCGTTCCCTCACATTGACGAATTAACACACAATTTGCGTCCATATGAAATACTCTGGATTCCCTGCATTGTCCTTCTAAATCGGGATTCGTTTCTAAGGAAACGATAGGATTTTCTTTGGGGTTCCGAGTATCTCTTTTCCGATGCATTATTCCTCCTTTACTGCATCCCTCGCTCCCTCACATTGCCGAATTAACACACAAATTGAGTCCATATGAAATACTCTGGGTTCCCTGCATTATCTTTCTAAAACGATATACGTTTCTACGGAAACGATAGGATTTTCTTTGGGGTTCCGCGTATCTCTTTTCCGATGCATTATTCCTCGTTTACTGCATCCCTCGCTCCCTCACATTGACGAATTAACACACAATTTGCGTCCATATGAAATACTCTGGATTCCCTGCAATGTCCTTCTAAATCGAGATACGTTTCTACGGAAACGATAGGATTTTCTTTGGGGTTCCGAGTATCTCTTTTCCGATGCATTATTCCTCCTTTACTGCATCCCTCGCTCCCACACATTGACGAATTAACACACAATTTGCGTCCATATGAAATACTCTGGATTCCCTGCAATGTCCTTCTAAATCGAGATACGTTTCTACGGAAACGATAGGATTTTCTTTGGGGTTCCGAGTATCTCTTTTCCGATGCATTATTCCTCCTTTACTGCATCCCTCGCTCCCTCACATTGACGAATTAACACACAATTTGCGTCCATATGAAATACTCTGGATTCCCTGCATTATCCTTCTAAATCGAGATACGTTTCTACGGAAGCGATAGGAATTTCTTTGGGGTTCCGAGTATCTCTTTTCCGATGCATTATTCCTCCTTTACAGCATCCCTCGCTCCCTCACATTGACGAATTAACACACAATTTGCGTCCATATGAAATACTCTGGATTCCCTGCATTGTCCTTCTAAATCAAGATACGTTTCTACGGAAACGATAGGATTTTCTTTGGGGTTCCGAGTATCTCTTTTCCGATACATTATTCCTCCTTTACTGCATCCCTCGCTCTCTCACATTGACGAATTAACACACAATTTGCGTCCGTATGAAATACTCTGGATTCCCTGCATTGCCTTCTAAATCGAGATACGTTTCTACGGAAACGATAGGATTTTCTTTGGGGTTCCGTGTATCTCTTTTCCGATGCATTATTCCTCCTTTAGTGCATCCCGCGCTTCCTCACATTGACGAATAAACACACAATTTGCGTCCATATGAAATACTCTGGATTCCCTGCATTGTCCTTCTAAATCGAGATACGTATCTACGGAAACGATAGGATTTTCTTTGGGGTTCCGAGTATCTCTTTTCCGATGCAATATTCCTCCTTTAGTGCATCCCTCGCTCCCTCACATCGACGAATTAACACACAATTTGCGTCCATATGAAATACTCTGGATTCCCTGCAATGTCCTTCTAAATCGAGATACGTTTCTACGGAAACGATAGGATTTCCTTTGGGGTTCAGAGTATCTCTTTTCCGATGCATTATTCCTCCTTTACTGCATCCCTCGCTCCCACACATTGACGAATTAACACACAATTTGCGTCCATATGAAATACTCTGGATTCCCTGCAATGTCCTTCTAAATCGAGATACGTTTCTACGGAAACGATAGGATTTTCTTTGGGGTTCCGAGTATCTCTTTTCCGATGCATTATTCCTCCTTTACTGCATCCCTCGCTTCCTCACATTGACGAATTAACACACAATTTGCGTCCATATGAAATACTCTGGATTCCTTGCATTGTCCTTCTACATCGAGATACGTTTCTACGGAAACGACAGGATTTTCTTTGGGGTTCCGAGTATCTCTTTTCCGATGCATTATTCCTCCTTTACTGCATTTCTCGCTCCCTCACATTGACGAATTAACACACAATTTGCGTCCATATGAAATACTCTGGATTCCCTGCATTGACCTTCTAAATGAAGATACGTTTCTACGGAAACGATAGGATTTTCTTTGGGGTTCCGACTATCTCTTTTCCGATGCATTATTCCTCCTTTACTGCATCCCTCGCTCCCTCACATTGCCGAATTAACACACAAATTGCGTCCATATGAAATACTCTGGGTTCCCTGCATTATCTTTCTAAAACGAGATACGTTTCTACGGAAACGATAGGATTTTCTTTGGGGTTCCGCGTATCTCTTTTCCGATGCATTATTCCTCGTTTACTGCATCCCTCGCTCCCTCACATTGACGAATTAACACACAATTTGCGTCCATATGAAATACTCTGGATTCCCTGCATTGTCCTTCTAATTCGAGATACGTTTCTACGGAAACGATAGGATTTTCTTTGGGGTTCCGAGTATCTCTTTTCCGATGCATTATTCCTCCTTTACTGCATCCCTCGCTCCCACACATTGAGGAATTAACACACAATTTGCGTCCATATGAAATACTCTGGATTCCCTGCAATGTCCTTCAAAATCGAGATACGTTTCTACGGAAACGATAGGATTTTCTTTGGGGTTCCGAGTATCTCTTTTCCGATGCATTATTCCTCCTTTACTGCATCCCTCGCTCCCTCACATTGACGAATTAACACACAATTTGCGTCCATATGAAATACTCTGGATTCCTTGCATTGTCCTTCTACATCGAGATACGTTTCTACGGAAACGACAGGATTTTCTTTGGGGTTCCGAGTATCTCTTTGCCGATGCATTATTCCTCCTTTACTGCATCCCTCGCTCCCTCACATTGCCGAATTAACACACAATTTGCGTCCATATGAAATACTCTGGGTTCCCTGCATTATCTTCCTAAAACGAGATACGTTTCTACGGAAACGATAGGATTTTCTTTTGGGAGTCGAGTATCTCTTTTCCGATGCATTATTCCTCCTTTACTGCATCCCTCGTTCCCTCACATTGACGAATTAACACACAATTTGCGTCCATATGAAATACTCTGGATTCCCTGCATTGTCCTTCTAAATCGGGATTCGTTTCTAAGGAAACGATAGGATTTTCTTTGGGGTTCCGAGTATCTCTTTTCCGATGCATTATTCCTCCTTTACTGCATCCCTCGCTCCCTCACATTGCCGAATTAACACACAAATTGCGTCCATATGAAATACTCTGGGTTCCCTGCATTATCTTTCTAAAACGAGATACGTTTCTACGGAAACGATAGGATTTTCTTTGGGGTTCCGCGTATCTCTTTTCCGATGCATTATTCCTCGTTTACTGCATCCCTCGCTCCCTCACATTGACGAATTAACACACAATTTGCGTCCATATGAAATACTCTGGATTCCCTGCATTGTCCTTCTACATCGATATACGTTTCTACGGAAACGACAGGATTTTCATTGGGGTTCCGAGTATCTCTTTTCCGATGCATTATTCCTCCTTTACTGCATCCCTCGCTCCCTCACATTGCCGAATTAACACACAATTTGCATCCATATGAAATACTCTGGATTCTCTGCATTGTCCTTCTAAATCGCGATTCGTTTCTAAGGAAACGATAGGATTTTCTTTGGGGTTCCGAGTATCTCTTTTCCGATGCATTATTCCTCCTTTACTGCATCCCTCGCTCCCTCACATTGCCGAATTAACACACAAATTGCGTCCATATGAAATACTCTGGGTTCCCTGCATTATCTTTCTAAAACGAGATACGTTTCTACGGAAACGATAGGATTTTCTTTGGGGTTCCGAGTATCTCTTTGCCGATGCATTATTCCTCCTTTACTGCATCCCTCGCTCCCTCACATTGCCGAATTAACACACAATTTGCGTCCATATGAAATACTCTGGGTTCCCTGCATTATCTTCCTAAAACGAGATACGTTTCTACGGAAACGATAGGATTTTCTTTTGGGAGTCGAGTATCTCTTTTCCGATGCATTATTCCTCCTTTACTGCATCCCTCGTTCCCTCACATTGACGAATTAACACACAATTTGCGTCCATATGAAATACTCTGGATTCCCTGCATTGTCCTTCTAAATCGGGATTCGTTTCTAAGGAAACGATAGGATTTTCTTTGGGGTTCCGAGTATCTCTTTTCCGATGCATTATTCCTCCTTTACTGCATCCCTCGCTCCCTCACATTGCCGAATTAACACACAAATTGCGTCCATATGAAATACTCTGGGTTCCCTGCATTATCTTTCTAAAACGAGATACGTTTCTACGGAAACGATAGGATTTTCTTTGGGGTTCCGCGTATCTCTTTTCCGATGCATTATTCCTCGTTTACTGCATCCCTCGCTCCCTCACATTGACGAATTAACACACAATTTGCGTCCATATGAAATACTCTGGATTCCCTGCATTGTCCTTCTACATCGATATACGTTTCTACGGAAACGACAGGATTTTCATTGGGGTTCCGAGTATCTCTTTTCCGATGCATTATTCCTCCTTTACTGCATCCCTCGCTCCCTCACATTGCCGAATTAACACACAATTTGCATCCATATGAAATACTCTGGATTCTCTGCATTGTCCTTCTAAATCGCGATTCGTTTCTAAGGAAACGATAGGATTTTCTTTGGGGTTCCGAGTATCTCTTTTCCGATGCATTATTCCTCCTTTACTGCATCCCTCGCTCCCTCACATTGCCGAATTAACACACAAATTGCGTCCATATGAAATACTCTGGGTTCCCTGCATTATCTTTCTAAAACGAGATACGTTTCTACGGAAACGATAGGAATTTCTTTGGGGTTCCGAGTATCTCTTTTCCGATGCATTATTCCTCCTTTACAGCATCCCTCGCTCCCTCACATTGACGAATTAACACACAATTTGCGTCCATATGAAATACTCTGGATTCCCTGCATTGTCCTTCTGAATAGAGATACGTTTCTACGGAAACGATAGGATTTTCATTGGGGTTCCGCGTATCTCTTTTCCGATGCATTATTCCTCCTTTACTGCATCCCTCGCTCCCTCACATGAAATACTCTGGATTCCTTGCATTGACCTTCTAAATCGAGATACGTTTCTACGGAAACGATAGGATTTTCTTTGGGGTTCCGAGTATCTCTTTTCCGATGCATTATTCCTCCTTTACTGCATCCCTCGCTCCCACACATTGACGAATTAACACACAATTTGCGTCCATATGAAATACTCTGGATTCCCTGCAATGTCCTTCTAAATCGAGATACGTTTCTACGGAAACGATAGGATTTTCTTTGGGGTTCCGAGTATCTCTTTTCCGATGCATTATTCCTCCTTTACTGCATCCCTCGCTCCCTCACATTGACGAATTAACACACAATTTGCGTCCATATGAAATACTCTGGATTCCCTGCATTGTCCTTCTAAATCGAATTACGTTTCTACGGAAACGATAGGAATTTCTTTGGGGTTCCGAGTATCTCTTTTCCGATGCATTATTCCTACTTTACAGCATCCCTCGCTCCCTCACATTGACGAATTAACACACAATTTGCGTCCATATGAAATACTCTGGATTCCCTGCATTGTCCTTCTAAATCAAGATACGTTTCTACGGAAACGATAGGATTTTCTTTGGGGTTCCGAGTATCTCTTTTCCGATGCATTATTCCTCCTTTACTGCATCCCTCGCTCTCTCACATTGACGAATTAACACACAATTTGCGTCTGTATGAAATACTCTGGATTCCCTGCATTGCCTTCTAAATCGAGATACGTTTCTACGGAAACGATATGATTTTCTTTGGGGTTCCGTGTATCTCTTTTCCGATGCATTATTCCTCCTTTACTGCATCCCTCGCTTCCTCACATTGACGAATAAACACACAATTTGCGTCCATATGAAATACTCTGGATTCCCTGCATTGTCCTTCTAAATCGAGATACGTTTCTCGGAAACGATAGCATTTTCTTTGGGGTTCCGAGTATCTCTTTTCCGATGCAATATTCCTCCTTTAGTGCATCCCTCGCTCCCTCACATCGACGAATTAACACACAATTTGCGTCTATATGAAATACTCTGGAATCCCTGCAATGTCCTTCTAAATCGAGATACGTTTCTACGGAAACGACAGGATTTTCTTTGGGGTTCCGAGTATCTCTTTTGCGATGCATTATTCCTCCTTTACTGCATCCCCCACTCCCTCACATTGCCGAATTAACACACAATTTGCGTCCATATGAAATACTCTGGGTTCCCTGCATTATCTTTCTAAAACGAGATACGTTTCTTCGGAAACGATAGGATTTTCTTTAGGAAGTCGAGTATCTCTTTTCCGATGCATTATTCCTCCTTTACTGCATCCCTCGCTCCCTCAAATTGACGAATTAACACACAATTTGCGTCCATATGATATACTCTGGATTCCCTGCATTGTCCTTCTAAATCGAGATACGTTTCTATGGAAACGATAGGATTTTCTTTGGGGTTCCGAGTATCTCTTTTCCAATGCATTATTCCTCCTTTACTGCATTTCTCGCTCCCTCACATTGACGAATTAACACACAATTTGCGTCCATATGAAATACTCTGGATTCCCTGCATTGTCCTTCTAAATCGAGATACGTTTCTACGGAAACGTTAGGATTTTCTTTGGGGTTCCGTGTATCGCTTATCCGATGCATTATTCCTCCTTTACTGCATCCCTCGCTCCCTCACATTGACGAATTAACACACAAGTTGCGTCCATATGGAATACTCTGGATTCCCTGCATTGTGCTTCTAAATCGAGATATGTTTCTACGGAAATGATAGGATTTTCTTTGGGGTTCCGAGTATCTCTCTTCCGATGCATTATTCCCCCTTTATTGCATCCCTCGCTCCCTCACATTGACGAATTAACACACAATTTGCGTCCATATGAAATACTCTGGATTCCCTGCAATGTCCTTCTAAATCGAGATACGTTTCTACGGAAACGATAGGATTTTCTTTGGGGTTCCGAGTATCTCTTTTCCGATGCATTATTCCTCCTTTACTGCATCCCTCGCTCCCACACATTGACGAATTAACACACAATTTGCGTCCATATGAAATACTCTGGATTCCCTGCAATGTCCTTCAAAATCGAGATACGTTTCTACGGAAACGATAGGATTTTCTTTGGGGTTCCGAGTATCTCTTTTCCGATGCATTATTCCTCCTTTACTGCATCCCTCGCTCCCTCACATTGACGAATTAACACACAATTTGCGTCCATATGAAATACTCTGGATTCCTTGCATTGTCCTTCTACATCGAGATACGTTTCTACGGAAACGACAGGATTTTCTTTGGGGTTCCGAGTATCTCTTTGCCGATGCATTATTCCTCCTTTACTGCATCCCTCGCTCCCTCACATTGCCGAATTAACACACAATTTGCGTCCATATGAAATACTCTGGGTTCCCTGCATTATCTTCCTAAAACGAGATACGTTTCTACGGAAACGATAGGATTTTCTTTTGGGAGTCGAGTATCTCTTTTCCGATGCATTATTCCTCCTTTACTGCATCCCTCGTTCCCTCACATTGACGAATTAACACACAATTTGCGTCCATATGAAATACTCTGGATTCCCTGCATTGTCCTTCTAAATCGGGATTCGTTTCTAAGGAAACGATAGGATTTTCTTTGGGGTTCCGAGTATCTCTTTTCCGATGCATTATTCCTCCTTTACTGCATCCCTCGCTCCCTCACATTGCCGAATTAACACACAAATTGAGTCCATATGAAATACTCTGGGTTCCCTGCATTATCTTTCTAAAACGATATACGTTTCTACGGAAACGATAGGATTTTCTTTGGGGTTCCGCGTATCTCTTTTCCGATGCATTATTCCTCGTTTACTGCATCCCTCGCTCCCTCACATTGACGAATTAACACACAATTTGCGTCCATATGATATACTCTGGATTCCTTGCATTGTCCTTCTACATCGATATACGTTTCTACGGAAACGACAGGATTTTCTTTGGGGTTCCGAGTATCTCTTTTCCGATGCATTATTCCTCCTTTACTGCATCCCTCGCTCCCTCACATTGCCGAATTAACACACAATTTGCGTCCATATGAAATACTCTGGATTCTCTGCATTGTCCTTCTAAATCGCGATTCGTTTCTAAGGAAACGATAGGATTTTCTTTGGGGTTCCGAGTATCTCTTTTCCGATGCATTATTCCTCCTTTACTGCATCCCTCGCTCCCTCACATTGCCGAATTAACACACAAATTGCGTCCATATGAAATACTCTGGGTTCCCTGCATTATCTTTCTAAAACGAGATACGTTTCTACGGAAACGATAGGAATTTCTTTGGGGTTCCGAGTATCTCTTTTCCGATGCATTATTCCTCCTTTACAGCATCACTCGCTCCCTCACATTGACGAATTAACACACAATTTGCGTCCATATGAAATACTCTGGATTCCCTGCATTGTCCTTCTAAATAGAGATACGTTTCTACGGAAACGATAGGATTTTCTTTGGGGTTCCGCGTATCTCTTTTCCGATGCATTATTCCTCCTTTACTGCATCCCTCGCTCCCTCACATGAAATACTCTGGATTCCTTGCATTGACCTTCTAAATCGAGATACGTTTCTACGGAAACGATAGAATTTTCTTTGGGGTTCCGAGTATCTCTTTTCCGATGCATTATTCCTCCTTTACTGCATCCCTCGCTCCCACACATTGACGAATTAACACACAACTTGCGTCCATATGAAATACTCTGGATTCCCTGCAATGTCCTTCTAAATCGAGATACGTTTCTACGGAAACGATAGGATTTTCTTTGGGGTTCCGAGTATCTCTTTTCCGATGCATTATTCCTCCTTTACTGCATCCCTCGCTCCCTCACATTGACGAATTAACACACAATTTGCGTCCATATGAAATACTCTGGATTCCCTGCATTGTCCTTCTAAATCGAATTACGTTTCTACGGAAACGATATGAATTTCTTTGGGGTTCCGAGTATCTCTTTTCCGATGCATTATTCCTACTTTACAGCATCCCTCGCTCCCTCACATTGACGAATTAACACACAATTTGCGTCCATATGAAATACTCTGGATTCCCTGCATTGTCCTTCTAAATCAAGATACATTTCTACGGAAACGATAGGATTTTCTTTGGGGTTCCGAGTATCTCTTTTCCGATGCATTATTCCTCCTTTACTGCATCCCTCGCTCTCTCACATTGACGAATTAACACACAATTTGCGTCCGTATGAAATACTCTGGATTCCCTGCATTGCCTTCTAAATCCAGATACGTTTCTACGGAAACGATAGGATTTTCTTTGGGGTTCCGTGTATCTCTTTTCCGATGCATTATTCCTCCTTTACTGCATCCCTCGCTTCCTCACATTGACGAATAAACACACAATTTGCGTCCATATGAAATACTCTGGATTCCCTGCATTGTCCTTCTAAATCGAGATACGTTTCTACGGAAACGATAGGATTTTCTTTGGGGTTCTGAGTATCTCTTTTCCGATGCAATATTCCTCGTTTACTGCATCCCTCGCTCCCTCACATTGACGAATTAACACACAATTTGCGTCCATATGAAATACTCTGGATTCCTTGCATTGTCCTTCTACATCGATATACGTTTCTACGGAAACGACAGGATTTTCTTTGGGGTTCCGAGTATCTCTTTTCCGATGCATTATTCCTCCTTTACTGCATCCCTCGCTCCCTCACATTGACGAATTAACACACAATTTGCGTCCATATGAAATACTCTGGATTCTCTGCATTGTCCTTCTAAATCGCGATTCGTTTCTAAGGAAACGATAGGATTTTCTTTGGGGTTCCGAGTATCTCTTTTCCGATGCATTATTCCTCCTTTACTGCATCCCTCGCTCCCTCACATTGCCGAATTAACACACAAATTGCGTCCATATGAAATACTCTGGGTTCCCTGCATTATCTTTCTAAAACGAGATACGTTTCTACGGAAACGATAGGAATTTCTTTGGGGTTCCGAGTATCTCTTTTCCGATGCATTATTCCTCCTTTACAGCATCCCTCGCTCCCTCACATTGACGAATTAACACACAATTTGCGTCCATATGAAATACTCTGGATTCCCTGCATTGTCCTTCTAAATAGAGATACGTTTCTACGGAAACGATAGGATTTTCTTTGGGGTTCCGCGTATCTCTTTTCCGATGCATTATTCCTCCTTTACTGCATCCCTCGCTCCCTCACATGAAATACTCTGGATTCCTTGCATTGACCTTCTAAATCGAGATACGTTTCTACGGAAACGATAGGATTTTCTTTGTGGTTCCGAGTATCTCTTTTCCGATGCATTATTCCTCCTTTACTGCATCCCTCGCTCCCACACATTGACGAATTGACACACAATTTGCGTCCATATGAAATACTCTGGATTCCCTGCAATGTCCTTCTAAATCGAGATACGTTTCTACGGAAACGATAGGATTTTCTTTGGGGTTCCGAGTATCTCTTTTCCGATGCATTATTCCTCCTTTACTGCATCCCTCGCTCCCTCACATTGACGAATTAACACACAATTTGCGTCCATATGAAATACTCTGGATTCCCTGCATTGTCCTTCTAAATCGAATTACGTTTCTACAGAAACGATAGGAATTTCTTTGGGGTTCCGAGTATCTCTTTTCCGATGCATTATTCCTACTTTACAGCATCCCTCGCTCCCTCACATTGACGAATTAACACACAATTTGCGTCCATATGAAATACTCTGGATTCCCTGCATTGTCCTTCTAAATCAAGATACGTTTCTACGGAAACGATAGGATTTTCTTTGGGGTTCCGAGTATCTCTTTTCCGATGCATTATTCCTCCTTTACTGCATCCCTCGCTCTCTCACATTGACGAATTAACACACAATTTGCGTCCGTATGAAATACTCTGGATTCCCTGCATTGCCTTCTAAATCGAGATACGTTTCTACGGAAACGATAGGATTTTCTTTGGGGTTCCGTGTATCTCTTTTCCGATGCATTATTCCTCCTTTACTGCATCCCTCGCTTCCTCACATTGACGAATAAACACACAATTTGCGTCCATATGAAATACTCTGGATTCCCTGCATTGTCCTTCTAAATCGAGATACGTTTCTACGGAAACGATAGTATTTTCTTTGGGGTTCCGAGTATCTCTTTTCCGATGCAATATTCCTCCTTTAGTGCATCCCTCGCTCCCTCACATCGACGAATTAACACACAATTTGCGTCCATATGAAATACTCTGGATTCCCTGCAATGTCCTTCTAAATCGAGATACGTTTCTACGGAAACGATAGGATTTCCTTTGGGGTTCAGAGTATCTCTTTTCCGATGCATTATTCCTCCTTTACTGCATCCCTCGCTCCCTCACATTGACGAATTAACACACAATTTGCGTCCATTTGAAATATTCAGGATTCCCTGCATTGTCCCTCTAAATCGAGATATGTTTCTACGGAAACGATAGGATTTTCTTTGGGGTTCCGAGTATCTCTTTTCCGAAGCATTATTCCTCCTTTACTGCATCCCTCGCTCCCTCACATGGAAGAATTAACACACAATTTGCGTCCATATGAAATACTCTGGATTCCTTGCACTGTCCTTCTAAATCGAAATACGTTTCTACGGAAACGAAAGGATTTTCTTTGGGGTTCCGAGTATCTCTTTTGCGATGCATTATTCCTCCTTTACTGCATCCCTCGCTCCCTCACATTGCCGAATTAACACACAATTTGCGTCCATATGAAATACTCTGGGTTCCCTGCATTATCTTTCTAAAACGAGATACATTTCTACGGAAACGATAACATTTTCTTTTGGGAGTCGAGTATCTCTTTTCCGATGCATTATTCCTCCTTTACTGCATCCCTCGCCAACTCACATTGACGAATTAACACACAATTTGCGTCCATATGAAATACTCTGGATTCCCTGCATTGTCCTTCTAAATCGAGATACGTTTCTACGGAAACGATAGGATTTTCTTTGGGGTTCCGAGTATCTCTTTTCCGATGCATTATTCCTCCTTTACTGCATCCCTCGTTCTCTCACATTGACGAATTAACACACAATTTGCGTCCATATGAAATACTCTGTATTCCCTGCATTGTCCTTCTAAATCGGGATTCGTTTCTAAGGAAACGATAGGATTTTCTTTGGGATTCCGAGTATCTCTTTTCCGATGCGTTATTCCTCCTTTACTGCATCCCTCGCTCTCTCACATTGACGAATTAACACACAATTTGCGTCCGTATGAAATACTCTGGATTCCCTGCATTGCCTTCTAAATCGAGATACGTTTCTACGGAAACGATAGGATTTTCTTTGGGGTTCCGTGTATCTCTTTTCCGATGCATTATTCCTCCTTTACTGCATCCCTCGCTTCCTCACATTGACGAATAAACACACAATTTGCGTCCATATGAAATACTCTGGATTCCCTGCATTGTCCTTCTAAATCGAGATACGTTTCTACGGAAACGATAGGATTTTCTTTGGGGTTCCGAGTATCTCTTTTCCGATGCAATATTCCTCCTTTAGTGCATCCCTCGCTCCCTCACATCGACGAATTAACACACAATTTGCGTCCATATGAAATACTCTGGATTCCCTGCAATGTCCTTCTAAATCGAGATACGTTTCTACGGAAACGATTGGATTTCCTTTGGGGTTCAGAGTATCTCTTTTCCGATGCATTATTCCTCCTTTACTGCATCCCTCGCTCCCTCACATTGACGAATTAACACACAATTTGCGTCCATATGAAATATTCAGGATTCCCTGCATTGTCCCTCTAAATCGAGATATGTTTCTACGGAAACGATAGGATTTTCTTTGGGGTTCCGAGTATCGCTTTTCCGAAGCATTATTCCTCCTTTACAGCATCCCTCGCTCCCTCACATGGAAGAATTAACACACAATTTGCGTCCATATGAAATACTCTGGATTCCTTGCACTGTCCTTCTAAATCGAGATACGTTTCTACGGAAACGAAAGGATTTTCTTTGGGGTTCCGAGTATCTCTTTTGCGATGCATTATTCCTCCTTTACTGCATCCCTCGCTCCCTCACATTGCCGAATTAACACACAATTTGCGTCCATATGAAATACTCTGGGTTCCCTGCATTATCTTTCTAAAACGAGATACATTTCTACGGAAACGATAACATTTTCTTTTGGGAGTCGAGTATCTCTTTTCCGATGCATTATTCCTCCTTTACTGCATCCCTCGCCAACTCACATTGACGAATTAACACACAATTTGCGTCCATATGAAATACTCTGGATTCCCTGCATTGTCCTTCTAAATCGAGATACGTTTCTACGGAAACGATAGGATTTTCTTTGGGGTTCCGAGTATCTCTTTTCCGATGCATTATTCCTCCTTTACTGCATCCCTCGTTCTCTCACATTGACGAATTAACACACAATTTGCGTCCATATGAAATACTCTGTATTCCCTGCATTGTCCTTCTAAATCGGAATTCGTTTCTAAGGAAACGATAGGATTTTCTTTGGGATTCCGAGTATCTCTTTTCCGATGCGTTATTCCTCCTTTACTGCATCCCTCGCTCCCTCACATTGCCGAATTAACACACAAAAAGCGTCGATATGAAATACTCTGGGTTCCCTGCATTATCTTTCTAAAACGAGATACGTTTCTACGGAAACGATAGGATTTTCTTTGGGGTTCCGCGTATCTCTTTTCCGATGAATTATTCCTCCTTTACTGCATCCCTCGCTCCCTCACATTGCCGAATTAACACACAATTTGCGTCCATATGAAATAATCTGTTTTCCCTGCATTATCTTCCTAAAACGAGATACGTTTCTACGGTTCGATAGGATTTTCTTTTGGGAGACGATTATCTCTTTTCCGATGCATTATTCCTCCTTTACTGCATCCCTCGCTCCCTCACATTGACGAATTAACACACAATTTGCGTCCATATGATATACACTGGATTCCCTGCATTGTCCTTCTAAATCGAGATACGTTTCTACGGAAACGATAGGATTTTCTTTGGGGTTCCGAGGATCTCTTTTCCAATGCATTATTCCTCCTTTACTGCATTTCTCGCTCCCTCACATTGACGAATTAACACACAATTTGCGTCCATATGAAATACTCTGGATTCCCTGCATTGACCTTCTAAATCAAGATACGTTTCTACGGAAACGATAGGAATTTCTTTGGGGTTCCGAGTATCTCTTTTCCGATGCATTATTCCTCCTTTACAGCATCCCTCGCTCCCTCACATTGACGAATTAACACACAATTTGCGTCCATATGAAATACTCTGGATTCCCTGCATTGTCGTTCTAAATAGAGATACGTTTCTACGGAAACGATAGGATTTTCTTTGGGGTTCCGAGTATCTCTTTTCCGATGCATTATTCCTCCTTTACTGCATCCCTCGCTCCCTCACATTGACGAATTAACACACAATTTGCGTCCATATGAAATACTCTGGATTCTCTGCATTGTCCTTCTAAATCGCGATTCGTTTCTAAGGAAACGATAGGATTTTCTTTGGGGTTCCGAGTATCTCTTTTCCGATGCATTATTCCTCCTTTACTGCATCCCTCGCTCCCTCACATTGCCGAATTAACACACAAATTGCGTCCATATGAAATACTCTGGGTTCCCTGCATTATCTTTCTAAAACGAGATACGTTTCTACGGAAACGATAGGAATTTCTTTGGGGTTCCGAGTATCTCTTTTCCGATGCATTATTCCTCCTTTACAGCATCCCTCGCTCCCTCACATTGACGAATTAACACACAATTGGCGTCCATATGAAATACTCTGGATTCCCTGCATTGTCCTTCTAAATAGAGATACGTTTCTACGGAAACGATAGGATTTTCTTTGGGGTTCCGCGTATCTCTTTTCCGATGCATTATTCCTCCTTTACTGCATCCCTCGCTCCCTCACATGAAATACTCTGGATTCCTTGCATTGACCTTCTAAATCGAGATACGTTTCTACGGAAACGATAGGATTTTCTTTTGGGTTCCGAGTATCTCTTTTCCGATGCATTATTCCTCCTTTACTGCATCCCTCGCTCCCACACATTGACGAATTAACACACAATTTGCGTCCATATGAAATACTCTGGATTCCCTGCAATGTCCTTCTAAATCGAGATACGTTTCTACGGAAACGATAGGATTTTCTTTGGGGTTCCGAGTATCTCTTTTCCGATGCATTATTCCTCCTTTACTGCATCCCTCGCTCCCTCACATTGACGAATTAACACACAATTTGCGTCCATATGAAATACTCTGGATTCCCTGCATTGTCCTTCTAAATCAAGATACGTTTCTACGGAAACGTTAGGATTTTCTTTGGGGTTCCGAGTATCTCTTTTCCGATGCATTATTCCTCCTTTACTGCATCCCTCGCTCTCTCACATTGACGAATTAACACACAATTTGCGTCCGTATGAAATACTCTGGATTCCCTGCATTGCCTTCTGAATCGAGATACGTTTCTACGGAAACGATAGGATTTTCTTTGGGGTTCCGTGTATCTCTTTTCCGATGCATTATTCCTCCTTTACTGCATCCCTCGCTTCCTCACATTGACGAATAAACACACAATTTGCGTCCATATGAAATACTCTGGATTCCCTGCATTGTCCTTCTAAATCGAGATACGTTTCTACGGAAACGATAGGATTTTCTTTGGGGTTCCGAGTATCTCTTTTCCGATGCAATATTCCTCCTTTAGTGCATCCCTCGCTCCCTCACATTGAAGAATTAACACACAATTTGCGTCCATATGAAATACTCTGGATTCCTTGCACTGTCCTTCTAAATCGAGATACGTTTCTACGGAAACGAAAGGATTTTCTTTGGGGTTCCGAGTATCTCTTTTGCGATGCATTATTCCTCCTTTACTGCATCCCTCGCTCCCTCACATTGCCGAATTAACACACAATTTGCGTCCATATGAAATACTCTGGGTTCCCTGCATTATCTTTCTAAAACGAGATACATTTCTACGGAAACGATAACATTTTCTTTTGGGAGTCGAGTATCTCTTTTCCGATGCATTATTCCTCCTTTACTGCATCCCTCGCCAACTCACATTGACGAATTAACACACAATTTGCGTCCATATGAAATACTCTGGATTCCCTGCATTGTCCTTCTAAATCGAGATACGTTTCTACGGAAACGATAGGATTTTCTTTGGGGTTCCGAGTATCTCTTTTCCGATGCATTATTCCTCCTTTACTGCATCCCTCGTTCTCTCACATTGACGAATTAACACACAATTTGCGTCCATATGAAATACTCTGTATTCCCTGCATTGTCCTTCTAAATCGGGATTCGTTTCTAAGGAAACGATAGGATTTTCTTTGGGATTCCGAGTATCTCTATTCCGATGCGTTATTCCTCCTTTACTGCATCCCTCGCTCCTTCACATTGCCGAATTAACACACAAAAAGCGTCCATATGAAATACTCTGGGTTCCCTGCATTATCTTTCTAAAACAAGATACGTTTCTACGGAAACGATAGGATTTTCTTTGGGGTTCCGCGTATCTCTTTTCCGATGAATTATTCCACCTTTACTGCATCCCTCGCTCCCTCACATTGCCGAATTAACACACAATTTGCGTCCATATGAAATACTCTGTTTTCCCTGCATTATCTTCCTAAAACGAGATACGTTTCTACGGATCGATAGGATTTTCTTTTGGGAGTCGATTATCTCTTTTCCGATGCATTATTCCTCCTTTACTGCATCCCTCGCTCCCTCACATTGACGAATTAACACACATTTTGCGTCCATATGATATACACTGGATTCCCTGCATTGTCCTTCTAAATCGAGATACGTTTCTACGGAAACGATAGGATTTTCTTTGGGGTTCCGAGGATCTCTTTTCCAATGCATTATTCCTCCTTTACTGCATTTCTCGCTCCCTCACATTGACGAATTAACACACAATTTGCGTCCATATGAAATACTCTGGATTCCCTGCATTGACCTTCTAAATCAAGATACGTTTCTACGGAAACGATAGGATTTTCTTTGGGGTTCCGAGTATCTCTTTTCCGATGCATTATTCCTCCTTTACTGCATCCCTCGCTCCCTCACATTGCCGAATTAACACACAAATTGCGTCCATATGAAATACTCTGGGTTCCCTGCATTATCTTTCTAAAACGAGATACGTTTCTACGGAATCGATAGGATTTTCTTTGGGGTTCCGCGTATCTCTTTTCCGATGCATTATTCCTCCTTTACTGCATCCCTCGCTCCCTCACATTGACGAATTAACACATAATTTGCGTCCATATGAAATACTCTGGATTCCCTGCAATGTCCTTCTAAATCGAGATACGTTTCTACGGAAACGATAGGATTTTCTTTGGGGTTCCGAGTATCTCTTTTCCGATGCATTATTCCTCCTTTACTGCATCCCTCGCTCCCACACATTGACGAATTAACACACAATTTGCGTCCATATGAAATACTCTGGATTCCCTGCAATGTCCTTCAAAATCGAGATACGTTTCTACGGAAACGATAGGATTTTCTTTGGGGTTCCGAGTATATCTTTTCCGATGCATTATTCCTCCTTTACTGCATCCCTCGCTCCCTCACATTGACGAATTAACACACAATTTGGGTCCATATGAAATACTCTGGATTCCTTGCATTGTCCTTCTACATCGAGATACGTTTCTACGGAAACGACAGAATTTTCTTTGGGGTTCCGAGTATCTCTTTGCCGATGCATTATTCCTCCTTTACTGCATCCCTCGCTCCCTCACATTGCCGAATTAACACACAATTTGCGTCCATATGAAATACTCTGGGTTCCCTGCATTATCTTCCTAAAACGAGATACGTTTCTACGGAAACGATAGGATTTTCTTTTGGGAGTCGAGTATCTCTTTTCCGATGCATTATTCCTCCTTTACTGCATCCCTCGTTCCCTCACATTGACGAATTAACACACAATTTGCGTCCATATGAAATACTCCGGATTCCCTGCATTGTCCTTCTAAATCGGGATTCGTTTCTAAGGAAACGATAGGATTTTCTTTGGGGTTCCGCGTATCTCTTTACCTATGCATTATTCCTCCTTTACTGCATCCCTCGCTCCCTCACATTGACGAATTAACACACAATTTGCGTCCATATGAAATACTCTGGATTCCCTGCAATGTCCTTCTAAATCGAGATACGTTTCTACGGAAACGATAGGATTTTCTTTGGGGTTCCGAGTATCTCTTTTCCGTTGCATTATTCCTCCTTTACTGCATCCCTCGCTCCCTCACATTGACGAATTAACACACAATTTGCGTCCATATGAAATACTCCGGATTCCTTGCATTGTCCTTCTACATCGAGATACGTTTCTACGGAAACGACAGGATTTTCTTTGGGGTTCCGAGTATCTCTTTTCCGATGCATTATTCCTCCTTTACTGCATCCCTCGCTCCCTCACATTGCCGAATTAACACACAATTTGCGTCCATATTAAATACTCTGGATTCTCTGCATTGTCCTTCTAAATCGCGATTCGTTTCTAAGGAAACGGTAGGATTTTCTTTGGGGTTCCGAGTATCTCTTTTCCGATGCATTATTCCTCCTTTACTGCATCCCTCGCTCCCTCACATTGCCGAATTAACACACAAATTGCGTCCATATGAAATACTCTTGGTTCCCTGCATTATCTTTCTAAAACGAGATACGTTTCTACGGAAACGATAGGAATTTCTTTGGGGTTCCGAGTATCTCTTTTCCGATGCATTATTCCTCCTTTACAGCATCCCTCGCTCCCTCACATTGACGAATTAACACACAATTTGCGTCCATATGAAATACTCTGGATTCCCTGCATTGTCTTTCTAAATCGAGATACGTTTCTACGGAAACGATAGGATTTTCTTTGGGGTTCCGAGTATCTGTTTTCCGATGCATTATTCCTCCTTTACTGCATCCCTCGCTCCCTCACATGAAATACCTTGGATTCCTTGCATTGACCTTCTAAATCGAGATACGTTTCTACGGAAACGATAGGATTTTCTTTGGGGTTCCGAGTATCTGTTTTCCGATGCATTATTCCTCCTTTACTGCATCCCTCGCTCCCACACATTGACGAATTAACACACAATTTGCGTCCATATGAAATACTCTGGATTCCCTGCAATGTCCTTCTAAATCGAGATACGTTTCTACGGAAACGATAGGATTTTCTTTGGGGTTCCGAGTATCTCTTTTCCGATGCATTATTCCTCCTTTACTGCATCCCTCGCTCCCTCACATTGACGAATTAACACACAATTTGCGTCCATATGAAATACTCTGGATTCCCTGCATTGTCCTTCTAAATCGAGATACGTTTCTACTGAAACGATAGGAATTTCTTTGGGGTTCCGAGTATCTCTTTTCCTATGCATTATTCCTCCTTTACAGCATCCCTCGCTCCCTCACATTGACGAATTAACACACAATTTGCGTCCATATGAAATACTCTGGATTCCCTGCAATGTCCTTCTAAATCGAGATACGTTTCTACGGAAACGATAGGATTTTCTTTGGGGTTCCGAGTATCTCTTTTCCGATGCATTATTCCTCCTTTACTGCATCCCTCGCTCCCACACATTGACGAATTAACACACAATTTGCGTCCATATGAAATACTCTGGATTCCCTGCAATGTCCTTCTAAATCGAGATACGTTTCTACGGAAACGATAGGATTTTCTTTGGGTTTCCGAGTATCTCTTTTCCGATGCATTATTCCTCCTTTACTGCATCCCTCGCTCCCTCACATTGACGAATTAACACACAATTTGCGTCCATATGAAATACTCTGGATTCCTTGCATTGTCCTTCTACATCGAGATACGTTTCTACGGAAACGACAGGATTTTCTTTGGGGTTCCGAGTATCTCTTTTCCGATGCATTATTCCTCCTTTACTGCATCCCTCGCTCCCTAACATTGCCGAATTAACACACAATTTGCGTCCATATGAAATACTCTGGATTCTCTGCATTGTCCTTCTAAATCGCGATTCGTTTCTAAGGAAACGATAGGATTTTCTTTGGGGTTCCGAGTATCTCTTTTCCGATGCATTATTCCTCCTTTACTGCATCCCTCGCTCCCTCACATTGCCGAATTAACACACAAATTGCGTCCATATGAAATACTCTGGGTTCCCTGCATTATCTTTCTAAAACGGATACGTTTCTACGGAAAGATAGGAATTTCTTTGGGGTTCCGAGTATCTCTTTTCCGATGCATTATTCCTCCTTTACAGCATCCCTCGCTCCCTCACATTGACGAATTAACACACAATTTGCGTCCATATGAAATACTCTGGATTCCCTGCATTGTCTTTCTAAATCGAGATACGTTTCTACGGAAACGATAGGATTTTCTTTGGGGTTCCGAGTATCTGTTTTCCGATGCATTATTCCTCGTTTACTACATCCCTCGCTCCCACACATTGACGAATTAACACACAATTTGCGTCCATATGAAATACTCTGGATTCCCTGCAATGTCCTTCTAAATCGAGATACGTTTCTACGGAAACGATAGGATTTTCTTTGGGGTTCCGCGTATCTCTTTTCCGATGCATTATTCCTCCTTTACTGCATCCCTCGCTCCCTCACATGAAATACTCTGGATTCCTTGCATTTACCTTCTAAATCGAGATACGTTTCTACGGAAACGATAGGATTTTCTTTGGGGTTCCGAGTATCTCTTTTCCGATGCATTATTCCTCCTTTACTGCATCCCTCGCTCCCTCACATTGACGAATTAACACACAATTTGCGTCCATATGAAATACTCTGGATTCCCTGCATTGTCCTTCTAAATCGAGATACGTTTCTACGGAAACGATAGGAATTTCTTTGGGGTTCCGAGTATCTCGTTTCCGATGCATTATTCCTCCTTTACAGCATCCCTCGCTCCCTCACATTGACGAATTAACACACAATTTGCGTCCATATGAAATACTCTGGATTGCCTGCATTGTCCTTCTAAATCAAGATACGTTTCTACGGAAACGATAGGATTTTCTTTGGGGTTCCGAGTATCTCTTTTCCGATGCATTATTCCTCCTTTACTGCATCCCTCGCTCTCTCACATTGACGAATTAACACACAATTTGCGTCCGTATGAAATACTCTGGATTCCCTGCATTGCCTTCTAAATCGAGATACGTTTCTACGGAAACGATAGGATTTTCTTTGGGGTTCCGTGTATCTCTTTTCCGATGCATTATTCCTCCTTTACTGCATCCCTCGCTTCCTCACATTGACGAATAAACACACAATTTGCGTCCATATGAAATACTCTGGATTCCCTGCATTGTCCTTCTAAATCGAGATACGTTTCTACGGAAACGATAGGATTTTCTTTGGGGTTCCGAGTATCTCTTTTCCGATGCAATATTCCTAATTTGATGCATCCCTCGCTCCCTCACATCGACGAATTAACACACAATTTGCGTCCATATGAAATACTCTGGATTCCCTGCAATGTCCTTCTAAATCGAGATACGTTTCTACGGAAACGATAGGACTTCCTTTGGGGTTCAGAGTATCTCTTTTCCGATGCATTATTCCTCCTTTACTGCATCCCTCGCTCCCTCACATTTACGAATTAACACACAATTTGCGTCCATATGAAATACTCAGGATTCCCTGCATTGTCCCTCTAAATCGAGATATGTTTCTACGGAAACGATAGGATTTTCTTTGGGGTTCCGAGTATCTCTTTTCCGATGCATTATTCCTCCTTTACTGCATCCCTCGCTCCCTCACATGAAATACTCTGGATTCCTTGCATTTACCTTCTAAATCGAGATACGTTTCTACGGAAACGATAGGATTTTCTTTAGGGTTCCGAGTATCTCTTTTCCGATGCATTATTCCTCCTTTACTGCATCCCTCGCTCCCTCACATTGACGAATTAACACACAATTTGCGTCCATATGAAATACTCTGGATTCCCTGCATTGTCCTTCTAAATCGAGATACGTTTCTACGGAAACGATAGGAATTTCTTTGGGGTTCCGAGTATCTCGTTTCCGATGCATTATTCCTCCTTTACAGCATCCCTCGCTCCCTCACATTGACGAATTAACACACAATTTGCGTCCATATGAAATACTCTGGATTGCCTGCATTGTCCTTCTAAATCAAGATACGTTTCTACGGAAACGAAAGGATTTTCTTTGGGGTTCCCAGTATCTCTTTTCCGATGCATTATTCCTCCTTTACTGCATCCCTCGCTCTCTCACATTGACGAATTAACACACAATTTGCGTCCGTATGAAATACTCTGGATTCCCTGCATTGCCTTCTAAATCGAGATACGTTTCTACGGAAACGATAGGATTTTCTTTGGGGTTCCGTGTATCTCTTTTCCGATGCATTATTCCTCCTTTACTGCATCCCTCGCTTCCTCACATTGACGAATAAACACACAATTTGCGTCCATATGAAATACTCTGGATTCCCTGCATTGTCCTTCTAAATCGAGATACGTTTCTACGGAAACGATAGGATTTTCTTTGGGGTTCCGAGTATCTCTTTTCCGATGCAATATTCCTAATTTGATGCATCCCTCGCTCCCTCACATCGACGAATTAACACACAATTTGCGTCCATATGAAATACTCTGGATTCCCTGCAATGTCCTTCTAAATCGAGATACGTTTCAACGGAAACGATAGGACTTCCTTTGGGGTTCAGAGTATCTCTTTTCCGATGCATTATTCCTCCTTTACTGCATCCCTCGCTCCCTCACATTTACGAATTAACACACAATTTGCGTCCATATGAAATACTGAGGATTCCCTGCATTGTCCCTCTAAATCGAGATATGTCTCTACGGAAACGATAGGATTTTCTTTGGGGTTCCGAGTATCTCTTTTCCGAAGCATTATTCCTCCTTTACTGCATCCCTCGCTCCCTCACATTGAAGAATTAACACACAATTTGCGTCCATATGAAATACTCTGGATTCCTTGCACTGTCCTTCTAAATCGAGGTACGTTTCTACGGAAACGAAAGGATTTTCTTTGGGGTTCCGAGTATCTCTTTTCCGATGCATTATTCCTCCTTTACTGCATCCCTCGCTCCCTCACATTGCCGAATTAACACACAATTTGCGTCCATATGAAATACACTGGGTTCCCTGCATTATCTTTCTAAAACGAGGTACATTTCTACAAAACGATAACATTTTCTTTTGGGAGTCGAGTATCTCTTTTCCGATGCATTATTCCTCCTTTACTGCCTCCCTCGCCAACTCACATTGACGAATTAACACACAATTTGCGTCCATATGAAATACTCTGGATTCCCTGCATTGTCCTTCTAAATCGAGATACGTTTCTACGGAAACGATAGGATTTTCTTTGGGGTTCCGAGTATATCTTTTACGATGCATTATTCCTCCTTTACTGCATCCCTCGTTCCCTCACATTGACGAATTAACACACAATTTGCGTCCATATGAAATACTCTGGATTCCCTGCATTGTCCTTCTAAATCGGGATTCGTTTCTAAGGAAACGATAGGATTTTCTTTGGGGTTCCGAGTATCTCTTTTCCGATGCGTTATTCCTCCTTTACTGCATCCCTCGCTCCCTCACATTGCCGAATTAACACACAAAAAGCGTCCATATGAAATACTCTGGGTTCCCTGCATTATCTTTCTAAAACGAGATACGTTTCTACGGAAACGATAGGATTTTCTTTGGGGTTCCGCGTATCTCTTTTCCGATGCATTATTCCTCCTTTACTGCATCCCTCGCTCCCTCACATTGACGAATTAACACACAATTTGCGTCCATATGAAATACTCTGGATTCCCTGCAATGTCCTTCTAAATCGAGATACGTTTCTACGGAAACGACAGGATTTTCTTTGGGGTTCCGAGTATCTCTTTTCCGATGCATTATTTCTCCTTTACTGCATCCCTCGCTCCCACACATTGACGAATTAACACACAATTTGCGTCCATATGAAATACTCAGGATTCCCTGCAATGTCCCTCTAAATCGAGATACGTTTCTACGGAAACGATAGGATTTTCTTTGGGGATCCGAGTATCTCTTTTCCGATGCATTATTCCTCCTTTACTGCATCCCTCATTCCCTCACATTGACGAATTAACACACAATTTGCGTCCATATGAAATACTCTGGATTCCCTGCATTGTCCTTCTAAATCGGGATTCGTTTCTAAGGAAACGATAGGATTTTCTTTGGGGTTCCGAGTATCTCTTTTCCGATGCATTATTCCTCCTTTACTGCATCCCTCGCTCCCTCACATTGCCGAATTAACACACAAATTGCGTCCATATGAAATACTCTGGGTTCCCTGCATTATCTTTCTAAAACGAGATACGTTTCTACGGAAACGATAGGATTTTCTTTGGGGTTCCGCGTATCTCTTTTCCGATGGATTATTCCTCCTTTACTGCAGCCCTCGCTCCCTCACATTGACGAATTAACACACAATTTGCGTCCATATGAAATACTCTGGATTCCCTGCAATGTCCTTCTAAATCGAGATACGTTTCTACGGAAACGATAGGATTTTCTTTGGGGTTCCGAGTATCTCTTTTCCGATGCATTATTCCTCCTTTACTGCATCCCTCGCTCCCACACATTGACGAATTAACACACAATTTGCGTCCATATGCTATACTCTGGATTCCCTGCATTGTCCTTCTAAATCGAGATACGTTTCTACGGAAACGATAGGATTTTCTTTGGGGTTCCGAGGATCTCTTTTCCAATGCATTATTCCTCCTTTACTGCATTTGTCGCTCCCTCACATTGACGAATTAACACACAATTTGCGTCCATATGAAATACTCTGGATTCCCTGCATTGACCTTCTAAATCAAGATACGTTTCTACGGAAACGATAGGATTTTCTTTGGGGATCCGAGTATCTCTTTTCCGATGCATTATTCCTCCTTTACTGCATCCCTCGCTCCCTCACATTGCCGAATTAACACACAAATTGCGTCCATATGAAATACTCTGGGTTCCCTGTATTATCTTTCTAAAACGAGATACGTTTCTACGGAAACGATAGGATTTTCTTTGGGGTTCCGCGTATCTCTTTTCCGATGCATTATTCCTCCTTTACTGCATCCCTCGCTCCCTCACATTGACGAATTAACACACAATTTGCGTCCATATGAAATACTCTGGATTCCCTGCAATGTCCTTCTAAATCGAGATACGTTTCTACGGAAACGATAGGATTTTCTTTTGGGTTCCGTGTATCTCTTTTCCGATGCATTATTCATCCTTTACTGCATCCCTCGCTCCCTCACATTGACGAATTAACACACAATTTGCGCCCATACGAAATACTCTGGATTCCCTGCATTGTCCTTCTAAATCGAGATACGTTTCTACGGAAACGATAGGATTTTCTTTGGGGTTCCGAGTATCTCGTTTCCGATGCATTTTTCCTCCTTTACTGCATCCCTCGCTCCCTCACATTGACGAATTAACACACAATTTGCGTCCATATGAAATACTCTGGATACCTTGCATTGTCCTTCTAAATCGAGATACGTTTCTACGGAAACGATAGGATTTTCTTTGGGGCTCCGAGTATCTCTTTTCCGATGCATTATTCCTCCTTTACTGCATCCCTCGCTCCCTCACATTGCCGAATTAACACACAATTTGCGTCCATATGAAATACTCTGGGTTCCCTGCATTATCTTTCTAAAACGAGATACGTTTCTACGGAAACGATAGGATTTTCTTTTGGGAGTCGAGTATCTCTTTTCCGATGCATTATTCCTCCTTTACTCCATCCCTCGCTAACTCACATTGACGAATTAACACACAATTTGCGTCCATATGAAATACTCTGGATTCCCTGCATTGTCCTTCTAAATCGAGATACGTTTCTACGGAAACGATAGGATTTTCTTTGGGGTTCCGAGTATCTCTTTTCCGATGCATTATTCCTCCTTTACTGCATCCCTCGTTCCCTCACATTGACGAATTAACACACAATTTGCGTCCATATGAAATACTCAGGATTCCCTGCATTGTCCTTCTAAATCGGGATTCGTTTCTACGGAAACGATAGGATTTCCTTTGGGGTTCCGAGTATCTCTTTTCCGATGCATTATTCCTCCTTTACTGCATCCCTCGCTCCCTCACATTGACGAATTAACACACAAATTGCGTCCATATGAAATACTCTGGGTTCCCTTCTTTATCTTTCTAAAACGAGATACGTTTCTACGGAAACGATAGGATTTTCTTTTGGGAGTCGAGTATCTCTTTTCCGATGCATTATTCCTCCTTTACTGCATCCCTCGCTCCCTCACATTGACGAATTAACACACAATTTGCGTCCATATGAAATACTCTGGATTCCCTGCATTGTCCTTCTAAATCGAGATACGTTTCTACGGAAACGATAGGAATTTCTTTGGGGTTCCGAGTATCTCTTATCCGATGCATTATTCCTCCTTTACAGCATCCCTCGCTCCCTCACATTGACGAATTAACACACAATTTGCGTCCATATGAAATACTCAGGATTCCCTGCATTGTCCTTCTAAATCAAGATACGTTTCTACGGAAACGATAGGATTTTCTTTGGGGTTCCGAGTATCTCTTTTCCGATGCATTATTCCTCCTTTACTGTATCCCTCGCTCCCTCACATTGACGAATTAACACACAATTTGCGTCCATATAAAATACTCTGGATTCCCTGCATTGTCCTTCTAAATCGAGATACGTTTCTACGGAAACGATAGGATTTTCTTTGGGGTTCCGCGTATCTCTTTTCCGATGCATTATTCCTCCTTTACTGCATCCCTCGCTCCCTCACATTGACGAATTAGCACACAATTTGCGTCCATATGAAATACTCTGGATTCCCTGCATTGTCCTTCTAAATCGAGATACGTTTCTACGGAAACGATAGGATTTTCTTTGCGGTTCCGAGTATCTCTTTTCCGATGCATTATTCCTCCTTTACTGCATCCCTCGCTCCCTCACATTGATGAATTAACACACAATTTGCGTCCATATGAAATACTCTGGATTCCCTGCAATGTCCTTCTAAATCGAGATACGTTTCTACGGAAACGATAGGATTTTCTTTGGGGTTCCGAGTATCTCTTTTCCGATGCAATATTCCTCCTTTACTGCATCCCTCGCTCCCTCACATTGCCGAATTAACACACAATTTGCGTCCATATGAAATACTCTGGGTTCCCTGCATTATCTTTCTAAAACGAGATACGTTTCTACGGAAACGATAGGATTTTCTTTTGGGAGTCGAGTATCTCTTTTCCGATGCATTATTCCTCCTTTACTGCAACCCTCGCTCCCTCACATTGACGAATTAACACACAATTTGCGTCCATATGCTATACTCTGGATTCCCTGCATTGTCCTTCTAAATCGAGATACGTTTCTACGGAAACGATAGGATTTTCTTTGGGGTTCGGAGTATCTCGTTTCCTGATGCATTATTCCTCCTTTACTGCATCCCTCGCTCCCTCACATTGCCGAATTAACACACAAATTGCGTCCATATGAAATACTCTGGGTTCCCTGCATTATCTTTCTGAAACGAGATACGTTTCTACGGAAACGATAGGATTTTCTTTTGGGAGTCGTGTATCTCTTTTCCGATGCATTATTCCTCCTTTACTGCATCCCTCGCTCCCTCACATTGCCGAATTAAAACACAAATTGCGTCCATATGAAATACTCTGGGTTCCCTGTATTATCTTTCTGAAACGAGATACGTTTCTACGGAAACGATAGGATATTCTTTTGGGAGTCGTGTATCTCTTTTCCGATGCATTATTCCTCCTTTACTGCATCCCTCGCTCCCTCACATTGACGAATTAACACACAATTTGCGTCCATATGAAATACTCTGGATTCCCTGCATTGTCCTTCTAAATCGAGATACGTTTCTACGGAAACGATAGGATTTTCTTTGGGGTTCCGAGTATCTCTTTTCCGATGCATTATTCCTCCTTTACTGCATCCTCCGCACCCTCACTTTGAAGAATTAACACACAATTTGCGTCTATATGAAATACTCTGGATTCCCTGCATTGTCCTTCTAAATCGAGATACGTTTCCACGGAAACGGTAGGATTTTCCTTGGGGTTCCGAGTATCTCTTTTCCGATGCATTATTCCTCCTTTACTGCATCCCTCGCTCCCTCACATTGACGAATTAACACACAATTTGCGTCCATATGAAATACTCTGGATTCCCTGCATTGTCCTTGTAAATCGAGATACGGTTCTACGGAAAAGATAGGATTATCTTTGGGGTTCCAAGTATCTCTTTTCCGATGCATTATTCCTCCTTTACTGCATCCCTCGCTCCCTCACATTGACGAATTAACACACAATTTGCGTCCATATGCTATACTCTGGATTCCCTGCATTTTCCTTCTAAATCGAGATACGTTTCTACGGAAACGATAGGATTTTCTTTGGGGTTGCGAGTATCTCTTTTCCAATGCATTATTCCTCCTTTACTGCATTCCTCGCTCCCTCACATTGACGAATTAACACACAATTTGCGTCCGTATGAAATACTCTGGATTCCTTGCATTGTCCTTCTAAATCGAGATACGTTTCTACGGAAACGATAGGATTTTCTTTGGGGTTCCGCGTATCTCTTTTCCGATGCATTATTCCTCCTTTACTGCATCCCTCGCTACCTCACATTGACGAATTAACACACAATTTGCGTCCATATGAAATACTCGGGATTCCCTGCATTGTCCTTCTAAATCGAGATACGTTTCTACGGAAACGATAGGATTTTCTTTGGGGTTCCGAGTATCTCTTTTCCGTTGCAATATTCCTCCTTTAGTGCATCCCTCGCTCCCTCACATCGACGAATTAACACACAATTTGCCTCCATATTAAATACTGTGGATTCCCTGCATTGTCCTTCTAAATCGAGGTACGTTTCTACGGAAACGATAGGATTTTCTTTGGGGTTCCGAGTATCTCTTTTCCGATGCAATATTCCTCCTTTACTGCATCCCTCGCTCCCTCACATTGCCGAATTAACACACAATTTGCGCCCATATGAAATACTCTGGGTTCCCTGCATTATCTTTCTACAACGAAATACGTTTCTATGGAAACGATAGGATTTTCTTTTGGGAGTCGAGTTTCTCTTTTCCGATGCATTATTCCTCCTTTACTGCATCTATTCCTCCTTTACTGCATCCCTCGCTCCCTCACATGGACGAATTAACACACAATTTGCGTCCATATGATATACTCCGGATTCCCTGCATTGTCCTTCTATATCGAGATACGTTTCTACGGAAACGATAGGATTTTCTTTGGGGTTCCGAGTATCTCTTTTCCGATGCATTATTCATCCTTTACTGCATCCCTCGCTCCCTCACATTGACGAATTAACACACAATTTGCGTCCATAAGAAATACTCTGGATTCCCTGCATTGTCCTTTTAATCGAGATATGTTTCTACGGAAACGATAGGATTTTCTTTGGGGTTCCGAGTATCTCGTTTGCTGATGCATTATTCCTCCTTTACTGCATCCCTCGCTCCCTCACATTGACGAATTAACACACAATTTGCGTCCATATGAAATACTCTGGATTCCTTGCATTGTCCTTCTAAATCGAGATACGTTTCTACGGAAACGATAGGATTTTCTTTGGGGTTCCGAGTATCTCTTTTCCGATGCATTATTCCTCCTTTACTGCATCCCTCGCTCCCTTACATTGCCGAATTAAAACACAATTTGCGTCCATATGAAATACTCTGCGTTCCCAGCATTATCTTTCTAAAACGAGATACGTTTCTACGGAAACGATAGGATTTCCTTTTGGGAGTCGAGTATCTCTTTTCCGATGCATTATTCCTCCTTTACTCCATCCCTCGCTAACTCACATTGACGAATTAACACATAATTTGCGTCCATATGATATACTCCGGATTCCCTGCCTTGTCCTTCTATATCGAGATACGTTTCTACGGAAACGATAGGATTTTCTTTGGGGTTCCGAGTATCTCTTTTCCGATGCATTATTCCTCCTTTACTGCATCCCTCGCTCCCTCACATTGACGAATTAACACACAATTTGCGTCCATATCAAATACTCTGGATTCCCTGCATTGTCCTTCTAAATCGAGATACGTTTCTACGGAAACGATAGGATTTTCTTTGGGGTTCCGAGTATCTCGTTTCCTGATGCATTATTCCTCCTTTACTGCATCCCTCGCTCCCTCACATTGCCGAATTAACACACAAATTGCGTCCATATGAAATACTCTGGGTTCCCTGCATTATCTTTCTGAAACGAGATACGTTTCTACGGAAACGATAGATTTTCTTTTGGGAGTCGTGTATCTCTTTTCCGATGCATTATTCCTCCTTTACTGCATCCCTCGCTCCCTCACATTGCCGAATTAACACACAAATTGCGTCCATATGAAATACTCTGGGTTCCCTGCTTTATCTTTCTGAAACGAGATACGTTTCTACGGAAACGATAGGATTTTCTTTTGGGAGTCGTGTATCTCTTTTCCGATGCATTATTCCTCCTTTACTGCATCCCTCGCTCCCTCACATTGACGAATTAACACACAATTTGCGTCCATATGAAATACTCTGGATTCCCTGCATTGTCCTTCTAAATCGAGATACGTTTCTACGGAAAAGATAGGATTTTCTTTGGGGTTCCGAGTATCTCTTTTCCGATGCATTATTCCTCCTTTACTGCATCCCTCGCTCCCTCACATTGACGAATTGACACACAATTTGCGTCCATATGAAATACTCTGGATTCCTTGCATTGTCCTTCTAAATCGAGATACGTTTCTACGGAAACGATAGGATTTTCTTTGGGGTTCCGAGTATTTCTTTTCCGATGCATTATTCCTCCTTTACTGCATCCCTCGCTCCCTCACATTGCCGAATTAACACACAATTTGCGTCCATATGAAATACTCTGGGTTCCCTGCATTATCTTTCTAAAACGAGATACGTTTCTACGGAAACGATAGGATTTTCTTTTGGGAGTCGAGTATCTCTTTTCCGATGCATTATTCCTCCTTTACTCCATCCCTCGCTAACTCACATTGACGAATTAACACACAATTTGCGTCCATATGAAATACTCTGGATTCCCTGCATTGTCCTTCTAAATCGAGATACGTTTCTACGGAAACGATAGGATTTTCTTTGGGGTTCCGAGTATCTCTTTTCCGATGCATTACTCCTCCTTTACTGCATCCCTCGTTCCCTCACATTGACGAATTAACACACAATTTGCATCCATATGAAATACTCAGGATTCCCTGCATTGTCCTTCTAAATCGGGATTCGTTTCTACGGAAACGATAGGATTTTCTTTGGGGTTCCGAGTATCTCTTTTCCGATGCATTATTCCTCCTTTACTGCATCCCTCGCTCCCTCACATTGCCGAATTAACACACAAATTGCGTCCATATGAAATACTCTGGGTTCCCTGCTTTATCTTTCTAAAACGAGATACGTTTCTACGGAAACGATAGGATTTTCTTTTGGGAGTCGAGTATCTCTTTTCCGATGCATTATTCCTCCTTTACTGCATCCCTCGCTCCCTCACATTGACGAATTAACACACAATTTGCGTCCATATGAAATACTCTGGATTCCCTGCATTGTCCCTCTAAATCGACATACGTTTCTACGGAAACGATAGGAATTTCTTTGGGGTTCCGAGTATGTCTTTTCCGATGCATTATTCCTCCTTTACTGCATCCCTCGCTCCCTCACATTGACGAATTAACACACAATTTGCGTCCATATGAAATACTCTGGATTCCCTGCATTGTCCTTCTAAATCAAGATACGTTTCTACGGAAACGATAGGATTTTCTTTGGGGTTCCGAGTATCTCTTTTCCGATGCATTATTCCTCCTTTACTGTATCCCTCGCTCCCTCACATTGACGAATTAACACACAATTTGCGTCCATATAAAATACTCTGGATTCCCTGCATTGTCCTTCTAAATCGAGATACGTTTCTACGGAAACGATAGGATTTTCTTTGGGGTTCCGCGTATCTCTTTTCCGATGCATTATTCCTCCCTTACTGCATCCCTCGCTCCCTCACATTGACGAATTAACACACAATTTGCGTCCATATGAAATACTCTGGATTCCCTGCATTGTCCTTCTAAATCGAGATACGTTTCTACGGAAACGATAGGATTTTCTTTGGGGTTCCGAGTATCTCTTTTGCGATGCAATATTCCTCCTTTACTGCATCCCTCGCTCCCTCACATTGCCGAATTAACACACAATTTGCGTCCATATGAAATACTCTGGGTTCCCTGCATTATCTTTCTAAAACGAGATACGTTTCTACGGAAACGATAGGATTTTCTTTTGGGAGTCGAGTATCTCTTTTCCGATGCATTATTCCTCCTTTACTGCATCCCTCGCTCCCTCACATTGACGAATTAACACACAATTTGCGTCCATATGCTATACTCTGGATTCTCTGCATTGTCCTTCTAAATCGAGATACGTTTCTACGGAAACGATAGGATTTTCTTTGGGGTTCCGAGTATCTCTTTTCCAATGCATTATTCCTCCTTTACTGCATTCCTCGCTCCCTCACATTGACGAATTAACACACAATTTGCGTCCGTATGAAATACTCTGGATTCCCTGCATTGTCCTTCTAAATCGAGATACTTTTCTACGGAAACGATAGGATTTTCTTTGGGGTTCCGCGTATCTCTTTTCCGATGCATTATTCCTTCTTTACTGCATCCCTCGCTTCCTCACATTGACGAATTAACACACAATTTGCGTCCATATGAAATACTCTGGATTCCCTGCATTGTCCTTCTAAATCGAGATACGTTTCTACGGAAACGATAGGATTTTCTTTGCGGTTCCGAGTATCTCTTTTGCGATGCAATATTCCTCCTTTACTGCATCCCTCGCTCCCTCACATTGCCGAATTAACACACAATTTGCGCCCATATGAAATACTCTGGGTTCCCTGCATTATCTTTCTACAACAAGATACGTTTCTATGGAAACGATAGGATTTTCTTTTGGGAGTCGAGTATCTCTTTTCCGATGCATTATTCCTCCTTTACTGCATCTATTCCTCCTTTACTGCATCCCTCGATCCCTCACATTGACGAATTAACACACAATTTGCGTCCATATGATATACTCCGGATTCCCTGCATTGTCCTTCTATATCGAGATACGTTTCTACGGAAACGATAGGATTTTCTTTGGGGTTCCGAGTATCTCTTTTCCGATGCATTTTTCATCCTTTACTGCATCCCTCGCTCCCTCACATTGACGAATTAACACACAATTTGCGTCCATATGAAATACTCTGGATTCCCTGCATTGTCCTTCTAATTCGAGATACGTTTCTACGGAAACGATAGGATTTTCTTTGGGGTTCCGAGTATCTCGTTTCCTGATGCATTATTCCTCCTTTACTGCATCCCTCGCTCCCTCACATTGACGAATTAACACACAATTTGCGTCCATATGAAATACTCTGAATTCCTTGCATTGTCCTTCTAAATCGAGATACGTTTCTACGGAAACGATAGGATTTTCTTTGGGGTTACGAGTATCTCTTTTCCGATGCATTATTCCTCCTTTACTGCATCCCTCGCTCCCTCACATTGCCGAATTAACACACAATTTGCGTCCATATGAAATACTCTGGGTTCCCAGCATTATCTTTCTAAAACGAGATACGTTTCTACGGAAACGATAGGATTTTCTTTTGGGAGTCGAGTATCTCTTTTCCGATGCATTATTCCTCCTTTACTCCATCCCTCGCTAACTCACATTGACGAATTAACACATAATTTGCGTCCATATGATATACTCCGGATTCCCTGCATTGTCCTTCTATATCGAGATACGTTTCTACGGAAACGATAGGATTTTCTTTGGGGTTCCGAGTATCTCTTTTCCGATGCATTATTCCTCCTTTACTGCATCCCTCGCTCCCTCACATTGACGAATTAACTCACAATTTGCGTCCATATGAAATACTCTGGATTCCCTGCATTGTCCTTCTAAATCGAGATACGTTTCTACGGAAACGATAGGATTTTCTTTGGGGTTCCGAGTATTTCGTTTCCAAATGCATTATTCCTCCTTTACTGCATCCCTCGCTCCCACACATTGCCGAATTAACACACAAATTGCGTCCATATGAAATACTCTGGGTTCCCTGCATTATCTTTCTGAAACGAGATACGTTTCTACGGAAACGATAGGATTTTCTTTTGGGAGTCGTGTATCTCTTTTCCGATGCATTATTCCTCCTTTACTGCATCCCTCGCTCCCTCACATTGCCGAATTAACACACAAATTGCGTCCATATGAAATACTCTGGGTTCCCTGCATTATCTTTCTGAAACGAGATACGTTTCTACGGAAACGAAAGGATTTTCTTTTGGGAGTCATGTATCTCTTTTCCGATGCATTATTCCTCCTTTACTGCATCCCTCGCTCCCTCACATTGACGAATTAACACACAATTTGCGTCCATATGAAATACTCTGGATTTCCTGCATTGTCCTTCTAAATCGAGATACGTTTCTACGGAAACGATAGGATTTTCTTTGGGGTTCCGAGTATCTCTTTTCCGATGCATTATTCCTCCTTTACTGCATCCCTCGCTCCCTCACATTGACGAAATAACACACAATTTGCGTCCATATGAAATACTCTGGATTCCCTGCATTGTCCTTCTAAATCAAGATTCGTTTCTACGGAAACGATAGGATTTTCTTTTGGGAGTCGAGTATCTCTTTTCCGATGCATTATTCCTCCTTTACTGAATCCCTCGCTCCCTCACATTGACGAATTAACACACAATTTGCGTCCATATGAAATACTCTGGTTTCCCTGCATTGTCCTTCTAAATCGAGATACGTTTCTACGAAAACGATAGGATTTTCTTTGGGGTTCCGAGTATCTCTTTTCCGATGCATTATTCCTCCTTTACAGCATCCCTCGCTCCCTCACATTGACGAATTAACACACAATTTGCGTCCATATGAAATACTCTGGATTCCCTGCATTGTCCTTCTAAATCGAGATACGTTTCTACGGAAACGATAGGATTTTCTTTTGGGAGTCGAGTATCTCTTTTCCGATGCATTATTCCTCCTTTACTCCATCCCTCGCTAACTCACATTGACGAATTAACACACAATTTGCGTCCATATGAAATACTCTGGATTCCCTGCATTGTCCTTCTAAATCGAGATACGTTTCTACGGAAACGATAGGATTTTCTTTGGGGTTCCGAGTATCTCTTTTCCGATGCATTATTCCTCCTTTACTGCATCCCTCGTTCCCTCACATTGACGAATTAACACACAATTTGCATCCATATGAAATACTCAGGATTCCCTGCATTGTCCTTCTAAATCGGGATTCGTTTCTACGGAAACGATAGGATTTTCTTTGGGGTTCCGAGTATCTCTTTTCCGATGCATTATTCCTCCTTTACTGCATCCCTCCCTTCCTCACATTGACGAATTAACACACAAATTGCGTCCATATGAAATACTCTGGGTTCCCTGCTTTATCTTTCTAAAACGAGATACGTTTCTACGGAAACGATAGGATTTTCTTTTGGGAGTCGAGTATCTCTTTTCCGATGCTTTATTCCTCCTTTACTGCATCCCTCGCTCCCTCACATTGACGAATTAACACACAATTTGCGTCCATATGAAATACTCTGGATTCCCTGCATTGTCCTTCTAAATCGAGATACGTTTCTACGGAAACGATAGGAATTTCTTTGGGGTTCCGAGTATCTCTTTTCCGATGCATTATTCCTCCTTTACAGCATCCCTCGCTCCCTCACATTGCCGAATTAACACACAATTTGCGTCCATATGAAATACTCAGGATTCCCTGCATTGTCCTTCTAAATCAAGATACGTTTCTACGGAAACGATAGGATTTTCTTTGGGGTTCCGAGTATCTCTTTTCCGATGCATTATTCCTCCTTTACTGTATCCCTCGCTCCCTCACATTGACGAATTAACACACAATTTGCGTCCATATAAAATACTCTGGATTCCCTGCATTGTCCTTCTAAATCGAGATACGTTTCTAGGGAAACGATAGGATTTTCTTTGGGGTTCGCGTATCTCTTTTCCGATGCATTATTCCTCCCTTACTGCATCCCTCGCTCCCTCACATTGACGAATTAACACACAATTTGCGTCCATATGAAATACTCTGGATTCCCTGCATTGTCCTTCTAAATCGAGATACGTTTCTACGGAAACGATAGGATTTCCTTTGGGGTTCCGAGTATCTCTTTTGCGATGCAATATTCCTCCTTTACTGCATCCCTCGCTCCCTCACATTGCCGAATTAACACACAATTTGCGTCCATATGAAATACTCTGGGTTCCCTGCATTATCTTTCTAAAACGAGATACGTTTCTACGGAAACGATAGGATTTTTTTTTGGGAGTCGAGTATCTCTTTTCCGATGCATTATTCCTCCTTTACTGCATCCCTCGCTCCCTCACATTGACGAATTAACACACAATTTGCGTCCATATGCTATACTCTGGATTCCCTGCATTGTCCTTCTAAATCGAGATACGTTTCTACGGAAACGATAGGATTTTCTTTGGGGTTCCGAGTATCTCTTTTCCAATGCATTATTCCTCCTTTACTGCATTCCTCGCTCCCTCACATTGACGAATTAACACACAATTTGCGTCCGTATGAAATACTCTGGATTCCCTGCATTGTCCTTCTAAATCGAGATACGTTTCTACGGAAACGATAGGATTTTCTTTGGGGTTCCGCGTATCTCTTTTCCGATGCATTATTCCTCCTTTACTGCATCCCTCGCTTCCTCACATTGACGAATTAACACACAATTTGCGTCCATATGAAATACTCTGGATTCCCTGCATTGTCCTTCTAAATCGAGATACGTTTCTACGGAAACGATAGGATTTTCTTTGGGGTTCCGAGTATCTCTTTTGCGATGCAATATTCCTCCTTTACTGCATCCCTCGCTCCCTCACATTGCCGAATTAACACACAATTTGCGCCCATATGGAATACTCTGGGTTCCCTGCATTATCTTTTTACAACAAGATACGTTTCTATGGAAACGATAGGATTTTCTTTTGGGAGTCGAGTATCTCTTTTCCGATGCATTATTCCTCCTTTACTGCATCTATTCCTCCTTTACTGCATCCCTCGCTCCCTCACATTGACGAATTAACACACAATTTGCGTCCATATGATATACCCCGGATTCCCTGCATTGTCCTTCTATATCGAGATACGTTTCTACGGAAACGATAGGATTTTCTTTGGGGTTCCGAGTATCTCTTTTCCGATGCATTATTCATCCTTTACTGCATCCCTCGCTCCCTCACATTGACGAATTAACACACAATTTGCGTCCATATGAAATACTCTGGATTCCCTGCATTGTCCCTCTAATTCGAGATACGTTTCTACGGAAACGATAGGATTTTCTTTGGGGTTCCGAGTATCTCGTTTCCTGATGCATTATTCCTCCTTTACTGCATCCCTCGCTCCCTCACATTGACGAATTAACACACAATTTGCGTCCATATGAAATACTCTGGATTCCTTGCATTGTCCTTCTAAATCGAGATACGTTTCTACGGAAACGATAGGATTTTCTTTGGGGTTACGAGTATCTCTTTTCCGATGCATTATTCCTCCTTTACTGCATCCCTCGCTCCCTCACATTGCCGAATTAACACACAATTTGCGTCCATATGAAATACTCTGGGTTCCCAGCATTATCTTTCTAAAACGAGATACGTTTCTACGGAAACGATAGGATTTTCTTTTGGGAGTCGAGTATCTCTTTTCCGATGCATTATTCCTCCTTTACTCCATCCCTCGCTAACTCACATTGACGAATTAACACATAATTTGCGTCCATATGATATACTCCGGATTCCCTGCATTGTCCTTCTATATCGAGATACGTTTCTACGGAAACGATAGGATTTTCTTTGGGGTTCCGAGTATCTCTTTTCCGATGCATTATTCCTCCTTTACTGCATCCCTCGCTCCCTCACATTGACGAATTAACACACAATTTGCGTCCATATGAAATACTCTGGATTCCCTGCATTGTCCTTCTAAATCGAGATACGTTTCTACGGAAACGATAGGATTTTCTTTGGGGTTCCGAGTATCTCTTTTCCGATGCATTATTCCTCCTTTACTGCATCCCTCGCTCCCTCACATTGACGAAATAACACACAATTTGCGTCCATATGAAATACTCTGGATTCCCTGCATTGTCCTTCTAAATCAAGATACGTTTCTACGGAAACGATAGGATTTTCTTTTGGGAGTAGAGTATCTCTTTTCCGATGCATTATTCCTCCTTTACTGCATCCCTCGCTCCCTCACATTGACGAATTAACACACAATTTGCGTCCATATGAAATACTCTGGATTCCCTGCATTGTCCTTCTAAATCAAGATACGTTTCTACGGAAACGATAGGATTTTCTTTGGGGTTCCGAGTATCTCTTTTCCGATGCATTATTCCTACTTTACTGCATCCCTCGCTCCCTCACATTGACGAATTAACACACAATTTGCGTCCATATAAAATACTCCGGATTCCCTGCATTGTCCTTCTAAATCGAGATACGTTTCTACGGAAACGATAGGATTTTCTTTGGGGTTCCGCGTATCTCTTTTCCGATGCATTATTCCTCCTTTACTGCATCCCTCGCTCCCTCACATTGACGAATTAACACACAATTTGCGTCCATATGAAATACTCTGGATTCCCCGCATTGTCCTTCTAAATCGAGATACGTTTCTACGGAAACGATAGGATTTTCTTTTTGGTTCCGAGTATCTCTTTTCCGATGCATTATTCCTCCTTTACTGCATCCCTCGCTCCCTCACATTGACGAATTAACACACAATTTGCGTCCATATGAAATACTCTGGATTCCCTGCATTGTCCTTCTAAATCGAGATACGTTTCTACGGAAACGATAGGAATTTCTTTGGGGTTCCGAGTATCTCTTTTCCGATGCATTATTCCTCCTTTACAGCATCCCTCGCTCCCTCACATTGACGAAGTAACCCACAATTTGCGTCCATATGAAATACTCAGGATTCCCTGCATTGTCCTTCTAAATCAAGATACGTTTCTACGGAAACGATAGGATTTTCTTTGGGGTTCCGAGTATCTCTTTTCCGATGCATTATTCCTCCTTTACTGTATCCCTCGCTCCCTCACATTGACGAATTAACACACAATTTGCGTCCATATAAAATACTCTGGATTCCCTGCATTGTCCTTCTAAATCGAGATACGTTTCTACGGAAACGATAGGATTTTCTTTGGGGTTCCGCGTATCTCTTTTCCGATGCATTATTCCTCCTTTACTGCATCCCTCGCTCCCTCACATTGACGAACTAGCACACAATTTGCGTCCATATGAAATACTCTGGATTCCCTGCATTGTCCTTCTAAATCGAGATACGTTTCTACGGAAACGATAGGATTTTCTTTGGGGTTCCGAGTATCTCTTTTGCGATGCAATATTCCTCCTTTACTGCATCCCTCGCTCCCTCACATTGCCGAATTAACACACAATTTGCGTCCATATGAAATACTCTGGGTTCCCTGCATTATCTTTCTAAAACGAGATACGTTTCTACGGAAACGATAGGATTTTCTTTTGGGAGTCGAGTATCTCTTTTCCGATGCATTATTCGTCCTTTACTGCATCCCTCGCTCCCTCACATTGACGAATTAACACACAATTTGCGTCCATATGCTATACTCTGGATTCCCTGCATTGTCCTTCTAAATCGAGATACGTTTCTACGGAAACGATAGGATTTTCTTTGGTGTTCCGAGTATCTCTTTTCCAATGCATTATTCCTCCTTTACTGCATTCCTCGCTCCCTCACATTGACGAATTAACACACAATTTGCGTCCGTATGAAATACTCTGGATTCCCTGCATTGTCCTTCTAAATTGAGATACGTTTCTACGGAAACGATAGGATTTTCTTAGGGGTTCCGCGTATCTCTTTTCCGATGCATTATTCCTCCTTTACTGCATCCCTCGCTTCCTCACATTGACGAATTAACACACAATTTGCGTCCATATGAAATACTCTGGATTCCCTGCATTGTCCTTCTAAATCGAGATACGTTTCTACGGAAACGATAGGATTTTCTTTGGGGTTCCGAGTATCTCTTTTCCGATGCAATATTCCTCCTTTACTGCATCCCTCGCTCCCTCACATTGCCGAATTAACACACAATTTGCGCCCATAAGAAATACTCTGGGTTCCCTGCATTATCTTTCTACAACAAGATACGTTTCTATGGAAACGATAGGATTTTCTTTTGGGAGTCGAGTATCTCTTTTCCGATGCATTATTCCTCCTTTACTGCATCTATTCCTCCTTTACTGCATCCCTCGCTCCCTCACATTGACGAATTAACACACAATTTGCGTCCATATGATATACTCCGGATTCCCTGCATTGTCCTTCTATATCGAGATACGTTTCTACGGAAACGATAGGATTTTCTTTGGGGTTCCGAGTACCTCTTTTCCGATGCATTATTCATCCTTTACTGCATCCCTCGCTCCCTCACATTGACGACTTAACACACAATTTGCGTCCATATGAAATACTCTAATTCCCTGCATTGTCCTTCTAATTCGAGATACGTTTCTACGGAAACGATAGGATTTTCTTTGGGGTTCCGAGTATCTCGTTTCCTGATGCATTATTCCTCCTTTACTGCATCCCTCGCTCCCTCACATTGACGAATTAACACACAATTTGCGTCCATATGAAATACTCTGGATTCCTTGCATTGTCCTTCTAAATCGAGATACGTTTCTACGGAAACGATAGGATTTTCTTTGGGGTTACGAGTATCTCTTTTCCGATGCATTATTCCTCCTTTACTGCATCCCTCGCTCCCTCACATTGCCGAATTAACACACATTTTGCGTCCATATGAAATACTCTGGGTTCCCAGCATTATCTTTCTAAAACGAGATATGTTTCTACGGAAACGATAGGATTTTCTTTTGGGAGTCGAGTATCTCTTTTCCGATGCATTATTCCTCCTTTACTCCATCCCTCGCTAAGTCACATTGACGAATTAACACATAATTTGCGTCCATATGATATACTCCGGATTCCCTGCATTGTCCTTCTATATCGAGATACGTTTCTACGGAAACGATAGGATTTTCTTTGGGGTTCCGAGTATCTCTTTTCCGATGCATTATTCCTCCTTTACTGCATCCCTCGCTCCCTCACATTGACGAATTAACACACAATTTGCGTCCATATGAAATACTCTGGATTCCCTGCATTGTCCTTCTAAATCGAGATACGTTTCTACGGAAACGATAGGATTTTATTTGGGGTTCCGAGTATCTCGTTTCCAAATGCATTATTCCTCCTTTACTGCATCCCTCGCTCCCTCACATTGCCGAATTAACACACAAATTGCGTCCATATGAAATACTCTGGGTTCCCTGCATTATCTTTCTGAAACGAGATACGTTTCTACGGAAACGATAGGATTTTCTTTTGGGAGTCGTGTATCTCTTTTCCGATGCATTATTCCTCCTTTACTGCATCCCTCGCTCCCTCACATTGCCGAATTAACACACAAATTGCGTCCATATGAAATACTCTGGGTTCCCTGCATTATCTTTCTGAAACGAGATACGTTTCTACGGAAACGAAAGGATTTTCTTTTGGGAGTCGTGTATCTCTTTTCCGATGCATTATTCCTCCTTTACTGCATCCCTCGCTCCCTCACATTGACGAATTAACACACAATTTGCGTCCATATGAAATACTCTGGATTCCCTGCATTGTCCTTCTAAATCAAGATACGTTTCTACGGAAACGATAGGATTTTCTTTTGGGAGTCGAGTATCTCTTCTCCGATGCATTATTCCTCCTTTACTGCATCCCTCGCTCCCTCACATTGACGAATTAACACACAATTTGCGTCCATATGAAATACTCTGGATTCCCTGCATTGTCCTTCTAAATCGAGATTCGTTTCTACGGAAACGATAGGATTTTCTTTGGGGTTCCGAGTATCTCTTTTCCGATGCATTATTCCTCCTTTACTGCATCCCTCGCTCCCTCACATTGACGAATTAACACACAATTTGCGTCCATATGAAATACTCTGGATTCCCTGCATTGTCCTTCTAAATCGAGATACGTTTCTACGGAAACGATAGGATTTTCTTTGGGGTTCCGAGTATCTCTTTTGCGATGCAATATTCCTCCTTTACTGCATCCCTCGCTCCCTCACATTGCCGAATTAACACACAATTTGCGTCCATATGAAATACTCTGGGTTCCCTGCATTATCTTTCTAAAACGAGATACGTTTCTACGGAAACGACAGGATATTCTTTTGGGAGTCGAGTATCTCTTTTCCGATGCATTATTCCTCCTTTACTGCATCCCTCGCTCCCTCACATTGACGAATTAACACACAATTTGCGTCCATATGCTATACTCTGGATTCCCTGCATTGTCCTTCTAAATCGAGATACGTTTCTACGGAAACGATAGGATTTTCTTTGGGGTTCCGAGTATCTCTTTTCCAATGCATTATTCCTCCTTTACTGCATTCCTCGCTCCCTCACATTGACGAATTAACACACAATTTGCGTCCGTATGAAATACTCTGGATTCCCTGCATTGTCCTTCTAAATTGAGATACGTTTCTACGGAAACGATAGGATTTTCTTTGGGGTTCCGCGTATCTCTTTTCCGATGCATTATTCCTCCTTTACTGCATCCCTCGCTTCCTCACATTGACGAATTAACACACAATTTGCGTCCATATGAAATACTCTGGATTCCCTGCATTGTCCTTCTAAATCGAGATACGTTTCTACGGAAACAATAGGATTTTCTTTGGGGTTCCGAGTATCTCTTTTCCGAAGCAATATTCCTCCTTTACTGCATCCCTCGCTCCCTCACATTGCCGAATTAACACACAATTTGCGCCCATAAGAAATACTCTGGGTTCCCTGCATTATCTTTCTACAACAAGATACGTTTCTATGGAAACGATAGGATTTTCTTTTGGGAGTCGAGTATCTCTTTTCCGATGCATTATTCCTCCTTTACTGCATCTATTCCTCCTTTACTGCATCCCTCGCTCCCTCACATTGACGAATTAACACACAATTTGCGTCCATATGATATACTCCGGATTCTCTGCATTGTCCTTCTATATCGAGATACGTTTCTACGGAAACGATAGGATTTTGTTTGGGGTTCCGAGTATCTCTTTTCCGATGCATTATTCATCCTTTACTGCATCCCTCGCTCCCTCACATTGACGAATTAACACACAATTTGCGTCCATATGAAATACTCTGGATTCCCTGCATTGTCCTTCTAATTCGAGGTACGTTTCTACGGAAACGATAGGATTTTCTTTGGGGTTCCGAGTATCTCGTTTCCTGATGCATTATTCCTCCTTTACTGCATCCCTCGCTCACTCACATTGACGAATTAACACACAATTTGCGTCCATATGAAATACTCTGGATTCCTTGCATTGTCCTTCTAAATCGAGATACGTTTCTACGGAAACGATAGGATTTTCTTTGGGGTTACGAGTATCTCTTTTCCGATGCATTATTCCTCCTTTACTGCATCCCTCGCTCCCTCACATTGACGAATTAACACACAATTTGCGTCCATATGAAATACTCTGGGTTCCCAGCATTATCTTTCTAAAACGAGATACGTTTCTACGGAAACGATAGGATTTTCTTTTGGGAGTCGAGTATCTCTTTTCCGATGCATTATTCCTCCTTTACTCCATCCCTCGCTAACTCACATTGACGAATTAACACATAATTTGCGTCCATATGATATACTCCGGATTCCCTGCATTGTCCTTCTATATCGAGATACGTTTCTACGGAAACGATAGGATTTTCTTTGGGGTTCCGAGTATCTCTTTTCCGATGCATTATTCCTCCTTTACTGCATCCCTCGCTCCCTCACATTGACGAATTAACACACAATTTGCGTCCATATGAAATACTCTGGATTCCCTGCATTGTCCTTCTAAATCGAGATACGTTTCTACGGAAACGATAGGATTTTCTTTGGGGTTCCGAGTATCTCGTTTCCAAATGCATTATTCCTCCTTTACTGCATCCCTCGCTCCCTCACATTGCCGAATTAACACACAAATTGCGTCCATATGAAATACTCTGGGTTCCCTGCATTATCTTTCTGAAACGAGATACGTTTCTACGGAAACGATAGGATTTTCTTTTGGGAGTCGTGTATCTCTTTTCCGATGCATTATTCCTCCTTTACTGCATCCCTCGCTCCCTCACATTCCCGAATTAACACACAAATTGCGTCCATATGAAATACTCTGGGGTCCCTGCATTATCTTTCTGAAACGAGATACGTTTCTACGGAAACGAAAGGATTTTCTTTTGGGAGTCGTGTATCTCTTTTCCGATGCATTATTCCTCCTTTACTGCATCCCTCGCTCCCTCACATTGACGAATTAACACACAATTTGCGTCCATATGAAATACTCTGGATTCCCTGCATTGTCCTTCTAAATCGAGATACGTTTCTACGGAAACGATAGGATTTTCTTTGGGGTTCCTAGTATCTCTTTTCCGATGCATTATTCCTCCTTTACTGCATCCCTCGCTCCCTCACATTGACGAATTAACACACAATTTGCGTCCATATGAAATACTCTGGATTCCCTGCATTGTCCTTCTAAATCAAGATACGTTTCTACGGAAACGATAGGATTTCCTTTTGGGAGTCGAGTATCTCTTTTCCGATGCATTATTCCTCCTTTACTGCATCCCTCGCTCCCTCACATTGACGAATTAACACACAATTTGCGTCCATATGAAATACTCTGGATTCCCTGCATTGTCCTTCTAAATCGAGATACGTTTCTACGGAAACGATAGTATTTTCTTTGGGGTTCCGAGTATCTCTTTTCCGATGCATTATTCCTCCTTTACAGCATCCCTCGCTCCCTCACATTGACGAATTAACACACAATTTGCGTCCATATGAAATACTCTGGATTCCCTGCATTGTCCTTCTAAATCAAGATACGTTTCTAACGAAACGATCGGATGTTCTTTGGGGTTCCGAGTATCTCTTTTCCGATGCATTATTCCTCCTTTACTGCATCCCTCGCTCCCTCACATTGACGAATTAACACACAATTTGCGTCCATATAAAATACTCTGGATTCCCTGCATTGTCCTTCTAAATCGAGATACGTTTCTACGGAAACGATAGGATTTTCTTTGGGGTTCCGCGTATCTCTTTTCCGATGCATTATTCCTCCTTTACTGCATCCCTCGCTCCCTCACATTGACGAATTAACACACAATTTGCGTCCATATGAAATACTCTGGATTCCCCGCATTGTCCTTCTAAATCGAGATACGTTTCTACGGAAACGATAGGATTTTCTTTTTGGTTCCGAGTATCTCTTTTCCGATGCATTATTCCTCCTTTACTGCATCCTCCGCTCCCTCACATTGATGAATTAACACACAATTTGCGTCCATATGAAATACTCTGGATTCCCTGCAATGTCCTTCTAAATCGAGATACGTTTCTACAGAAACGATAGGATTTTCTTTGGGGTTCCGAGTATCTCTTTTCCGATGCATTATTCCTCCTTTACTGCATCCCTCGCTCCCTCACATTGACGAATTTACACACAATTTGCGTCCATATGAAATACTCTGGATTCCTTGCATTGTCCTTCTAAATCGAGATACGTTTCTACGGAAACGATAGGATTTTCTTTGGGGTTCCGAGTATCTCTTTTCCGATGCAATATTCCTCCTTTACTGCATCCCTCGCTCCCTCACATTGCCGAATTAACACACAATTAGCGTCCATATGAAATACTCTGGGTTCCCTGCATTATCTTTCTAAAACTAGATACATTTCTACGGAAACGATAGGATTTTCTTTTGGGAGTCGAGTATCTCTTTTCCGATGCATTATTGCTCCTTTACTGCATCCCTCGCTCCCTCACATTGACGAATTAACACACAATTTGCGTCCATATGCTATACTCTGGATTCCCTGCATTGTCCTTCTAAATCGAGATACGTTTCTACGGACACGATAGGATTTTCTTTGGGGTTCCGAGTATCTCTTTTCCAATGCATTATTCCTCCTTTACTGCATTCCTCGCTCCCTCACATTGACGAATTAACACACAATTTGCGTCCGTATGAAATACTCTGGATTCCCTGCATTGTCCTTCTAAATCGAGATACGTTTCTATGGAAACGATAGGATTTTCTTTGGGGTTCCGCGTATCTCTTTTCCGATGCATTATTCCTCCTTTACTGCATCCCTCGCTTCCTCACATTGACGAATTAACACACAATTTGCGTCCATATGAAATACTCTGGATTCCCTGCATTGTCCTTCTAAATCGAGATACGTTTCTACGGAAACGATAGGATTTTCTTTGGGGTTCCGAGTATCTCTTTTCCGTTGCAATATTCCTCCTTTAGTGCATCCCTCGCTCCCTCACATCGACGAATTAACACACAATTTGCGTCCATATGAAATACTCTGGATTCCCTGCATTGTCCTTCTAAATCGAGATACGTTTCTACGGAAACGATAGGATTTTCTTTGGGGTTACGAGTATCTCTTTTCCGATGCATTATTCCTCCTTTACTGCATCCCTCGCTCCCTCACATTGACGAATTAACACACAATTTGCGTCCATATGAAATACTCTGGGTTCCCAGCATTATCTTTCTAAAACGAGATACGTTTCTACGGAAACGATAGGATTTTCTTTTGGGAGTCGAATATCTCTTTTCCGATGCATTATTCCTCCTTTACTCCATACCTCGCTAACTCACATTGACGAATTAACACATAATTTGCGTCCATATGATATACTCCGGATTCCCTGCATTGTCCTTCTATATCGAGATACGTTTCTACGGAAACGATAGGATTTTCTTTGGGGTTCCGAGTATCTCTTTTCCGATGCATTATTCCTCCTTTACTGCATCCCTCGCTCCCTCACATTGACGAATTAACACACAATTTGCGTCCATATGAAATACTCTGGATTCCCTGCATTGTCCTTCTAAATCGAGATACGTTTCTACGGAAACGATAGGATTTTCTTTGGGGTTCCGAGTATCTCGTTTCCAAATGCATTATTCCTCCTTTACTGCATCCCTCGCTCCCTCACATTGCCGAATTAACACACAAATTGCGTCCATATGAAATACTCTGGGTTCCCTGCATTATCTTTCTGAAACGAGATACGTTTCTACGGAAACGATAGGATTTTCTTTTGGGAGTCGTGTATCTCTTTTCCGATGCATTATTCCTCCTTTACTGCATCCCTCGCTCCCTCACATTGCCGAATTAACACACAAATTGCGTCCATATGAAATACTCTGGGTTCCCTGCATTATCTTTCTGAAACGAGATACGTTTCTACGGAAACGAAAGGATTTTCTTTTGGGAGTCGTGTATCTCTTTTCCGATGCATTATTCCTCCTTTACTGCATCCCTCGCTCCCTCACATTGACGAATTAACACACAATTTGCGTCCATATGAAATACTCTGGATTCCCTGCATTGTCCTTCTAAATAAAGATACGTTTCTACGGAAACGATAGGATTTTCTTTTGGGAGTCGAGTATCTCTTCTCCGATGCATTATTCCTCCTTTACTGCATCCCTCGCTCCCTCACATTGACGAATTAACACACAATTTGCGTCCATATGAAATACTCTGGATTCCCTGCATTGTCCTTCTAAATCGAGATTCGTTTCTACGGAAACGATAGGATTTTCTTTGGGGTTCCGAGTATCTCTTTTCCGATGCATTATTCCTCCTTTACTGCATCCCTCGCTCCCTCACATTGACGAATTAACACACAATTTGCGTCCATATGAAATACTCTGGATTCCCTGCATTGTCCTTCTAAATCGAGATACGTTTCTACGGAAACGATAGTATTTTCTTTGGGGTTCCGAGTATCTCTTTTCCGATGCATTACTCCTCCTTTACAGCATCCCTCGCTCCCTCACATTGACGAATTAACACACAATTTGCGTCCATATGAAATACTCTGGATTCCCTGCATTGTCCTTCTAAATCAAGATACGTTTCTATGGAAACGATAGGATGTTCTTTGGGGTTCCGAGTATCTCTTTTCCGATGCATTATTCCTCCTTTACTGCATCCCTCGCTCCCTCACATTGACGAATTAACACACAATTTGCGTCCATATAAAATACTCTGGATTCCCTGCATTGTCCTTCTAAATCGAGATACGTTTCTACGGAAACGATAGGATTTTCTTTGGGGTTCCGCGTATCTCTTTTCCGATGCATTATTCCTCCTTTACTGCATCCCTCGCTCCCTCACATTGACGAATTAACACACAATTTGCGTCCATATGAAATACTCTGGATTCCCCGCATTGTCCTTCTAAATCGAGATACGTTTCTACGGAAACGATAGGATTTTCTTTTTGGTTCCGAGTATCTCTTTTCCGATGCATTATTCCTCCTTTACTGCATCCTCCGCTCCCTCACATTGATGAATTAACACACAATTTGCGTCCATATGAAATACTCTGGATTCCCTGCAATGTCCTTCTAAATCGAGATACGTTTCTACAGAAACGATAGGATTTTCTTTGGGGTTCCGAGTATCTCTTTTCCGATGCATTATTCCTCCTTTACTGCATCCCTCGCTCCCTCACATTGACGAATTTACACACAATTTGCGTCCATATGAAATACTCTGGATTCCTTGCATTGTCCTTCTAAATCGAGATACGTTTCTACGGAAACGATAGGATTTTCTTTGGGGTTCCGAGTATCTCTTTTCCGATGCAATATTCCTCCTTTACTGCATCCCTCGCTCCCTCACATTGCCGAATTAACACACAATTAGCGTCCATATGAAATACTCTGGGTTCCCTGCATTATCTTTCTAAAACTAGATACATTTCTACGGAAACGATAGGATTTTCTTTTGGGAGTCGAGTATCTCTTTTCCGATGCATTATTGCTCCTTTACTGCATCCCTCGCTCCCTCACATTGACGAATTAACACACAATTTGCGTCCATATGCTATACTCTGGATTCCCTGCATTGTCCTTCTAAATCGAGATACGTTTCTACGGACACGATAGGATTTTCTTTGGGGTTCCGAGTATCTCTTTTCCAATGCATTATTCCTCCTTTACTGCATTCCTCGCTCCCTCACATTGACGAATTAACACATAATTTGCGTCCGTATGAAATACTCTGGATTCCCTGCATTGTCCTTCTAAATCGAGATACGTTTCTATGGAAACGATAGGATTTTCTTTGGGGTTCCGCGTATCTCTTTTCCGATGCATTATTCCTCCTTTACTGCATCCCTCGCTTCCTCACATTGACGAATTAACACACAATTTGCGTCCATATGAAATACTCTGGATTCCCTGCATTGTCCTTCTAAATCGAGATACGTTTCTACGGAAACGATAGGATTTTCTTTGGGGTTCCGAGTATCTCTTTTCCGTTGCAATATTTCTCCTTTAGTGCATCCCTCGCTCCCTCACATCGACGAATTAACACACAATTTGCGTCCATATGAAATACTCTGGATTCCCTGCATTGTCCTTCTAAATCGAGATACGTTTCTACGGAAACGATAGGATTTTCTTTGGGGTTACGAGTATCTCTTTTCCGATGCATTATTCCTCCTTTACTGCATCACTCGCTCCCTCACATTGACGAATTAACACACAATTTGCGTCCATATGAAATACTCTGGGTTCCCAGCATTATCTTTCTAAAACGAGATACGTTTCTACGGAAACGATAGGATTTTCTTTTGGGAGTCGAGTATCTCTTTTCCGATGCATTATTCCTCCTTTACTCCATCCCTCGCTAACTCACATTGACGAATTAACACATAATTTGCGTCCATATGATATACTCCGGATTCCCTGCATTGTCCTTCTATATCGAGATACGTTTCTACGGAAACGATAGGATTTTCTTTGGGGTTCCGAGTATCTCTTTTCCGATGCATTATTCTTCCTTTACTGCATCCCTCGCTCCCTCACATTGACGAATTAACACACAATTTGCGTCCATATGAAATACTCTGGATTCCCTGCATTGTCCTTCTAAATCGAGATACGTTTCTACGGAAACGATAGGATTTTCTTTGGGGTTCCGAGTATCTCGTTTCCAAATGCATTATTCCTCCTTTACTGCATCCCTCGCTCCCTCACATTGCCGAATTAACACACAAATTGCGTCCATATGAAATACTCTGGGTTCCCTGCATTATCTTTCTGAAACGAGATACGTTTCTACGGAAACGATAGGATTTTCTTTTGGGAGTCGTGTATCTCTTTTCCGATGCATTATTCCTCCTTTACTGCATCCCTCGCTCCCTCACATTCCCGAATTAACACACAAATTGCGTCCATATGAAATACTCTGGGTTCCCTGCATTATCTTTCTGAAACGAGATACGTTTCTACGGAAACGAAAGGATTTTCTTTTGGGAGTCGTGTATCTCTTTTCCGATGCATTATTCCTCCTTTACTGCATCCCTCGCTCCCTCACATTGACGAATTAACACACAATTTGCGTCCATATGAAATACTCTGGATTCCCTGCATTGTCCTTCTAAATCGAGATACGTTTCTACGGAAACGATAGGATTTTCTTTGGGGTTCCTAGTATCTCTTTTCCGATGCATTATTCCTCCTTTACTGCATCCCTCGCTCCCTCACATTGACGAATTAACACACAATTTGCGTCCATATGAAATACTCTGGATTCCCTGCATTGTCCTTCTAAATCAAGATACGTTTCTACGGAAACGATAGGATTTCCTTTTGGGAGTCGAGTATCTCTTTTCCGATGCATTATTCCTCCTTTAGTGCATCCCTCGCTCCCTCACATTGACGAATTAACACACAATTTGCGTCCATATGAAATACTCTGGATTCCCTGCATTGTCCTTCTAAATCGAGATACGTTTCTACGGAAACGATAGTATTTTCTTTGGGGTTCCGAGTATCTCTTTTCCGATGCATTATTCCTCCTTTACAGCATCCCTCGCTCCCTCACATTGACGAATTAACACACAATTTGCGTCCATATGAAATACTCTGGATTCCCTGCATTGTCCTTCTAAATCAAGATACGTTTCTAACGAAACGATAGGATGTTCTTTGGGGTTCCGAGTATCTCTTTTCCGATGCATTATTCCTCCTTTACTGCATCCCTCGCTCCCTCACATTGACGAATTAACACACAATTTGCGTCCATATAAAATACTCTGGATTCCCTGCATTGTCCTTCTAAATCGAGATACGTTTCTACGGAAACGATAGGATTTTCTTTGGGGTTCCGCGTATCTCTTTTCCGATGCATTATTCCTCCTTTACTGCATCCCTCGCTCCCTCACATTGACGAATTAACACACAATTTGCGTCCATATGAAATACTCTGGATTCCCCGCATTGTCCTTCTAAATCGAGATACGTTTCTACGGAAACGATAGGATTTTCTTTTTGGTTCCGAGTATCTCTTTTCCGATGCATTATTCCTCCTTTACTGCATCCTCCGCTCCCTCACATTGATGAATTAACACACAATTTGCGTCCATATGAAATACTCTGGATTCCCTGCAATGTCCTTCTAAATCGAGATACGTTTCTACAGAAACGATAGGATTTTCTTTGGGGTTCCGAGTATCTCTTTTCCGATGCATTATTCCTCCTTTACTGCATCCCTCGCTCCCTCACATTGACGAATTTACACACAATTTGCGTCCATATGAAATACTCTGGATTCCTTGCATTGTCCTTCTAAATCGAGATACGTTTCTACGGAAACGATAGGATTTTCTTTGGGGTTCCGAGTATCTCTTTTCCGATGCAATATTCCTCCTTTACTGCATCCCTCGCTCCCTCACATTGCCGAATTAACACACAATTAGCGTCCATATGAAATACTCTGGGTTCCCTGCATTATCTTTCTAAAACTAGATACATTTCTACGGAAACGATAGGATTTTCTTTTGGGAGTCGAGTATCTCTTTTCCGATGCATTATTGCTCCTTTACTGCATCCCTCGCTCCCTCACATTGACGAATTAACACACAATTTGCGTCCATATGCTATACTCTGGATTCCCTGCATTGTCCTTCTAAATCGAGATACGTTTCTACGGACACGATAGGATTTTCTTTGGGGTTCCGAGTATCTCTTTTCCAATGCATTATTCCTCCTTTACTGCATTCCTCGCTCCCTCACATTGACGAATTAACACACAATTTGCGTCCGTATGAAATACTCTGGATTCCCTGCATTGTCCTTCTAAATCGAGATACGTTTCTATGGAAACGATAGGATTTTCTTTGGGGTTACGCGTATCTCTTTTCCGATGCATTATTCCTCCTTTACTGCATCCCTCGCTTCCTCACATTGACGAATTAACACACAATTTGCGTCCATATGAAATACTCTGGATTCCCTGCATTGTCCTTCTAAATCGAGATACGTTTCTACGGAAACGATAGGATTTTCTTTGGGGTTCCGAGTATCTCTTTTCCGTTGCAATATTCCTCCTTTAGTGCATCCCTCGCTCCCTCACATCGACGAATTAACACACAATTTGCGTCCATATGAAATACTCTGGATTCCCTGCATTGTCCTTCTAAATCGAGATACGTTTCTACGGAAACGATAGGATTTTCTTTGGGTTTCCGAGTATCTCTTTTCCGATGCAATATTCCTCCTTTACTGCATCCCTCGCTCCCTCACATTGCCGAATTAAACAACAATTTGCGCTCATATGAAATACTCTGGGTTCCCTGCATTATCTTTCTACAACGAGATACGTTTCTATGTAAACGAAAGGATTTTCTTTTGGGAGTCGAGTATCTCTTTTCCGATGCATTATACCTCCTTTACTGCATCTTTTCTCCTTCACTGCAACCCTCGCTCCCTCACATTGACGAATTAACACACAATTTGCGTCCATATGATATACTCCGGATTCCCTGCATTGTCCTTCTATATCGAGATACGTTTCTACGGAAACGATAGGATTTTCTTTGGGGTTCCGAGTTTCTCTTTTCCGATGCATTATTCATCCTTTACTGCATCCCTCGCTCCCTCACATTGACGAATTAACACACAATTTGCGTCCATATGAAATACTCTGGATTCCCTGCATTGTCCTTCTAAATCGAGATACGTTTCTACGGAAACGATAGGATTTTCTTTGGGGTTCCGAGTATCTCGTTTCCTGATGCATTATTCCTCCTTTACTGCATCACTCGCTCCCTCACATTGACGAATTAACACACAATTTGCGTCCATATGAAATACTCTGGATTCCTTGCATTGTCCTTCTAAATCGAGATACGTTTCAACGGAAACGTTAGGATTTTCTTTGGGGTTCCGAGTATCTCTTTTCCGATGCATTATTCCTCCTTTACTGCATCCCTCGCTCCCTCACATTCCCGAATTAACACACAATTTGCGTCCATATGAAATACTCTGGGTTCCCTGCATTATCTTTCTAAAACGAGATACGTTTCTACGGAAACGATAGGATTTTCTTTTGGGAGTCGAGTATCTCTTTTCCGATGCATTATTCCTCCTTTACTCCATCCCTCGCTAACTCACATTGACGAATTAACACATATTTTGCGTCCATATGAAATACTCTGTATTCCCTGCATTGTCCTTCTAAATCGAGATACGTTTCTACGGAAACGATAGGATTTTCTTTGGGGTTCCGAGTATCTCTTTTCCGATGCATTATTCCTCCTTTACTGCATCCCTCGTTCCCTCACACTGACGGATTAACACACAATTTGCGTCCATATGAAATACTCTGGATTCCCTGCATCGTCCTTCTAAATCGAGATACGTTTCTACGGAAACGATAGGATTTTCTTTGGGGTTCCGCGTATCTCTTTTCCGAAGCATTATTCCTCCTTTACTGCATCCCTCGCTTCCTCACATTGACGAATTAACACACAATTTGCGTCCATATGAAATACTCTGGATTCCCTGCATTGTCCTTCTAAATCGAGATACGTTTCTGCGGAAACGATAGGATTTTCTTTGGGGTTCCGAGTATCTCTTTTCCGTTGCAATATTCCTCCTTTAGAGCATCCCTCGCTCCCTCACATCGACGAATTAACACACAATTAGCGTCCATATGAAATACTCTGGGTTCCCTGCATTATCTTTCTAAAACTAGATACATTTCTACGGAAACGATAGGATTTTCTTTTGGGAGTCGAGTATCTCTTTTCCGATGCATTATTGCTCCTTTACTGCATCCCTCGCTCCCTCACATTGACGAATTAACACACAATTTGCGTCCATATGCTATACTCTGGATTCCCTGCATTGTCCTTCTAAATCGAGATACGTTTCTACGGACACGATAGGATTTTCTTTGGGGTTCCGAGTATCTCTTTTCCGATGCAATATTCCTCCTTTACTGCATCCCTCGCTCCCTCACATTGCCGAATTAAACAACAATTTGCGCCCATATGAAATACTCTGGGTTCCCTGCATTATCTTTCTACAACGAGATACGTTTCTATGTAAACGAAAGGATTTTCTTTTGGGAGTCGAGTATCTCTTTTCCGATGCATTATTCCTCCTTTACTGCATCTTTCCTCCTTCACTGCAACCCTCGCTCCCTCACATTGACGAATTAACACACAATTTGCGTCCATATGATATACTCCGGATTCCCTGCATTGTCCTTCTATATCGAGATACGTTTCTACGGAAACGATAGGATTTTCTTTGGGGTTCCGAGTATCTCTTTTCCGATGCAATATTCCTCCTTTACTGCATCCCTCGCTCCCTCACATTGCCGAATTAACACACAATTAGCGTCCATATGAAATACTCTGGGTTCCCTGCATTATCTTTCTAAAACTAGATACATTTCTACGGAAACGATAGGATTTTCTTTTGGGAGTCGAGTATCTCTTTTCCGATGCATTATTGCTCCTTTACTGCATCCCTCGCTCCCTCACATTGACGAATTAACACACAATTTGCGTCCATATGCTATACTCTGGATTCCCTGCATTGTCCTTCTAAATCGAGATACGTTTCTACGGACACGATAGGATTTTCTTTGGGGTTCCGAGTATCTCTTTTCCAATGCATTATTCCTCCTTTACTGCATTCCTCGCTCCCTCACATTGACGAATTAACACACAATTTGCGTCCGTATGAAATACTCTGAATTCCCTGCATTGTCCTTCTAAATCGAGATACGTTTCTATGGAAACGATAGGATTTTCTTTGGGGTTCCGCGTATCTCTTTTCCGATGCATTATTCCTCCTTTACTGCATCCCTCGCTTCCTCACATTGACGAATTAACACACAATTTGCGTCCATATGAAATACTCTGGATTCCCTGCATTGTCCTTCTAAATCGAGATACGTTTCTACGGAAACGATAGGATTTTCTTTGGGGTTCCGAGTATCTCTTTTCCGTTGCAATATTCCTCCTTTAGTGCATCCCTCGCTCCCTCACATCGACGAATTAACACACAATTTGCGTCCATATGAAATACTCTGGATTCCCTGCATTGTCCTTCTAAATCGAGATACGTTTCTACGGAAACGATAGGATTTTCTTTGGGTTTCCGAGTATCTCTTTTCCGATGCAATATTCCTCCTTTACTGCATCCCTCGCTCCCTCACATTGCCGAATTAAACAACAATTTGCGCCCATATGAAATACTCTGGGTTCCCTGCATTATCTTTCTACAACGAGATACGTTTCTATGTAAACGAAAGGATTTTCTTTTGGGAGTCGAGTATCTCTTTTCCGATGCATTATTCCTCCTTTACTGCATCTTTCCTCCTTCACTGCAACCCTCGCTCCCTCACATTGACGAATTAACACACAATTTGCGTCCATATGATATACTCCGGATTCCCTGCATTGTCCTTCTATATCGAGATACGTTTCTACGGAAACGATAGGATTTTCTTTGGGGTTCCGAGTTTCTCTTTTCCGATGCATTATTCATCCTTTACTGCATCCCTCGCTCCCTCACATTGACGAATTAACACACAATTTGCGTCCATATGAAATACTCTGGATTCCCTGCATTGTCCTTCTAAATCGAGATACGTTTCTACGGAAACGATAGGATTTTCTTTGGGGTTCCGAGTATCTCGTTTCCTGATGCATTATTCCTCCTTTACTGCATCACTCGCTCCCTCACATTGACGAATTAACACACAATTTGCGTCCATATGAAATACTCTGGATTCCTTGCATTGTCCTTCTAAATCGAGATACGTTTCAACGGAAACGTTAGGATTTTCTTTGGGGTTCCGAGTATCTCTTTTCCGATGCATTATTCCTCCTTTACTGCATCCCTCGCTCCCTCACATTGCCGAATTAACACACAATTTGCGTCCATATGAAATACTCTGGGTTCCCTGCATTATCTTTCTAAAACGAGATACGTTTCTACGGAAACGATAGGATTTTCTTTTGGGAGTCGAGTATCTCTTTTCCGATGCATTATTCCTCCTTTACTCCATCCCTCGCTAACTCACATTGACGAATTAACACATATTTTGCGTCCATATGAAATACTCTGTATTCCCTGCATTGTCCTTCTAAATCGAGATACGTTTCTACGGAAACGATAGGATTTTCTTTGGGGTTCCGAGTATCTCTTTTCCGATGCATTATTCCTCCTTTACTGCATCCCTCGTTCCCTCACACTGACGGATTAACACACAATTTGCGTCCATATGAAATACTCTGGATTCCCTGCATTGTCCTTCTAAATCGAGATACGTTTCTACGGAAACGATAGGATTTTCTTTGGGGTTCCGCGTATCTCTTTTCCGAAGCATTATTCCTCCTTTACTGCATCCCTCGCTTCCTCACATTGACGAATTAACACACAATTTGCGTCCATATGAAATACTCTGGATTCCCTGCATTGTCCTTCTAAATCGAGATACGTTTCTGCGGAAACGATAGGATTTTCTTTGGGGTTCCGAGTATCTCTTTTCCGTTGCAATATTCCTCCTTTAGAGCATACCTCGCTCCCTCACATCGACGAATTAACTCACAATTTGCGTCCATATGAAATACTCTGGATTCCCTGCATTGTCCTTCTAAATCGAGATACGTTTCTACGGAAACGATAGGATTTTCTTTGGGGTTCCGAGTATCTCTTTTCCGATGCAATATTCCTCCTTTACTGCATCCCTCGCTCCCTCACATTGCCGAATTAACAAACAATTTGCGCCCATATGAAATACTCTGGGTTCCCTGCATTATCTTTCTACAACGAGATACGTTTCTATGGAAACGATAGGATTTTCTTTTGGGAGTCGAGTATCTCTTTTCCGATGCATTATTCCTCCTTTACTGCATCCCTCGCTTCCTCACATTGCCGAATTAACACACAATTTGCGCCCATATGAAATACTCTGGGTTCCCTGCATTATCTTTCTACAACGAGATACGTTTCTATGGAAACGATAGGATTTTCTTTTGGGAGTCGAGTATCTCTTTTCCGATGCATTATTCCTCCTTTACTGCAATTTTCCTCCTTTACTGCATCCCTCGCACCCTCACATTGACGAATTAACACACAATTTGCGTCCATATGATATACTCCGGATTCCCTGCATTGTCCTTCTATATCGAGATACGTTTCTACGGAAACGATAGGATTTTCTTTGGGGTTCCGAGTATCTCTTTTCCGATGCATTATTCATCCTTTACTGCATTCCTCGCTCCCTCACATTGACGAATTAACACACAATTTGCGTCCATATGAAATACTCTGGATTCCCTGCATTGTCCTTCTAAATCGAGATACGTTTCTACGGAAACGATAGGATTTTCTTTGGGGTTCCGAGTATCTCGTTTCCTGATGCATTATTCCTCCTTTACTGCATCACTCGCTCCCTCACATTGACGAATTAACACACAAATTGCGTCCATATGAAATACTCTGGGTTCCCTGCATTATCTTTCTAAAACGAGATACGTTTCTACGGAAACGATAGGATTTTCTTTTGGGAGTCGAGTATCTCTTTTCCGATGCATTATTCCTCCTTTACTCCATCCCTCGCTAACTCACATTGACGAATTAACACATATTTTGCGTCCATATGAAATACTCTGTATTCCCTGCATTGTCCTTCTAAATCGAGATACGTTTCTACGGAAACGATAGGATTTTCTTTGGGGTTCCGAGTATCTCTTTTCCGATGCATTATTCCTCCTTTACTGCATCCCTCGTTCCCTCACACTGACGGATTAACACACAATTTGCGTCCATATGAAATACTCTGGATTCCCTGCATTGTCCTTCTAAATCGAGATACGTTTCTACGGAAACGATAGGATTTTCTTTGGGGTTCCGCGTATCTCTTTTCCGAAGCATTATTCCTCCTTTACTGCATCCCTCGCTTCCTCACATTGACGAATTAACACACAATTTGCGTCCATATGAAATACTCTGGATTCCCTGCATTGTCCTTCTAAATCGAGATACGTTTCTGCGGAAACGATAGGATTTTCTTTGGGGTTCCGAGTATCTCTTTTCCGTTGCAATATTCCTCCTTTAGAGCATCCCTCGCTCCCTCACATCGACGAATTAACTCACAATTTGCGTCCATATGAAATACTCTGGATTCCCTGGATTGTCCTTCTAAATCGAGATACGTTTCTACGGAAACGATAGGATTTTCTTTGGGGTTCCGAGTATCTCTTTTCCGATGCAATATTCCTCCTTTACTGCATCCCATATGAAATACTCTGGGTTCCCTGCATTATCTTTCTACAACGAGATACGTTTCTATGGAAACGATAGGATTTTCTTTTGGGAGTCGAGTATCTCTTTTCCGATGCATTATTCCTCCTTTACTGCATCCCTCGCTTCCTCACATTGCCGAATTAACACACAATTTGCGCCCATATGAAATACTCTGGGTTCCCTGCATTATCTTTCTACAACGAGATACGTTTCTATGGAAACGATAGGATTTTCTTTTGGGAGTCGAGTATCTCTTTTCCGATGCATTATTCCTCCTTTACTGCAATTTTCCTCCTTTACTGCATCCCTCGCTCCCTCACATTGACGAATTAACACACAATTTGCGTCCATATGATATACTCCGTATTCCCTGCATTGTCCTTCTATATCGAGATACGTTTCTACGGAAACGATAGGATTTTCTTTGGGGTTCCGAGTATCTCTTTTCCGATGCATTATTCATCCTTTACTGCATTCCTCGCTCCCTCACATTGACGAATTAACACACAATTTGCGTCCATATGAAATACTCTGGATTCCCTGCATTGTCCTTCTAAATCGAGATACGTTTCTACGGAAACGATAGGATTTTCTTTGGGGTTCCGAGTATCTCGTTTCCTTATGCATTATTCCTCCTTTACTGCATCACTCGCTCCCTCACATTGACGAATTAACACACAAATTGCGTCCATATGAAATACTCTGGATTCCTTGCATTGTCCTTCTAAATCGAGATACGTTTCTACGGAAACGTTAGGATTTTCTTTGGGGTTCCGAGTATCTCTTTTCCGATGCATTATTCCTCCTTTACTCCATCCCTCGCTAACTCACATTGACGAATTAACACATAATTTGCGTCCATATGAAATACTCTGTATTCCCTGCATTGTCCTTCTAAATCGAGATACGTTTCTACGGAAACGATAGGATTTTCTTTGGGGTTCCGAGTATCTCTTTTCCGATGCATTATTCCTTCTTTACTGCATCCCTCGTTCCCTCACATTGACGAAATAACACACAATTTGCGTCCATATGAAATACTCTGGATTCCCTGCATTGTCCTTCTAAATCGGGATTCGATTCTACGGAAACGATAGGATTTTCTTTGGGGATCCGAGTATCTCTTTTCCGATGCATTATTCCTCCTTTACTGCATCCCTCGCTCCCTCACATTGCCGAATTAACACACAAATTGCGTCCATATGAAATACTCTGGGTTCCCTGCATTATCTTTCTGAAACGAGATACGTTTCTACGGAAACGATAGGATTTTCTTTTTGGTTCCGAGTATCTCTTTTCCGATGCATTATTCCTCCTTTACTGCATCCCTCGCTCCCTGACATTGATGAATTAACACACAATTTGCGTCCATATGAAATACTCTGGATTCCATGCAATGTCCTTCTAAATTGGGATACGTTTCTACGGAAACGATAGGATTTTCTTTGGGGTTCCGAGTATCTCTTTTCCGATGCATTATTCCTCCTTTACTGCATCCCTCGCTCCCTCACATTGACGAATTAACACACAATTTGCGTCCATATGAAATACTCTGGATTCCTTGCATTGTCCTTCTAAATCGAGATACGTTTCTACGGAAACGATAGGATTTTCTTTGGGGTTCCGAGTATCTCTTTTCCGATGCAATATTCCTCCTTTACTGTATCCCTCGCTCCCTCACATTGCCGAATTAACACACAATTTGCGTCCATATGAAATACTCTGGGTTCCCTGCATTATCTTTCTAAAACGAGATACGTTTCTACGGAAACGATAGGATTTTCTTTTGGGAGTCGAGTATCTCTGTTCCGATGCACTATTGCTCCTTTACTGCATCCCTCGCTCCCTCACACTGACGAATGAACACACAATTTGAGTCCATATGCTATACTCAGGATTCCCTGCATTGTCCTTCTAAATCGAGATACGTTTCTACGGACACGATAGGATTTTCTTTGGGGTTCCGAGTATCTCTTTTCCAATGCATTATTCCTCCTTTACTGCATTCCTCGCTCCCTTACATTGACGAATTAACACACAATTTGCGTCCGTATGAAATACTCTGGATTCCCTGCATTGTCCTTCTAAATCGAGATACGTTTCAACGGAAACGATAGGATTTTCTTTGGGGTTCCGCGTATCTCTTTTCCGATGCATTATTCCTCCTTTACTGCATCCCTCGCTTCCTCACATTGACGAATTAACACACAATTTGCGTCCATATGAAATACTCTGGATTCCCTGCATTGTCCTTCTAAATCGAGATACGTTTCTACGGAAACGATAGGATTTTCTTTGGGGTTCCGAGTACCTCTTTTCCATTGCAATATTCCTCCTTTAGTGCATCCCTCGCTCCCTCACATTGCCGAATTAACACACAATTTGCGCCCATATGAAATACTCTGGGTTCCCTGCATTATCTTTCTACAACGAGATACGTTTCTATGGAAACGATAGGATTTTCTTTTGGGAGTCGAGTATCTCTTTTCCGATGCATTATTCCTCCTTTACTGCATCTTTCCTCCTTTACTGCATCCCTCGCTCCCTCACATTGACGAATTAACACACAATTTGCGTCCATATGATATACTCCGGATTCCCTGCATTGTCCTTCTATATCGAGATACGTTTCTACGGAAACGATAGGATTTTCTTTGGGGTTCCGAGTATCTCTTTTCCGATGCATTATTCATCCTTTACTGCATCCCTCGCTCCCTCACATTGACGAATTAACACACAATTTGCGTCCATATGAAATACTCTGGATTCCCTGCATTGTCCTTCTAAATCGAGATACGTTTCTACGGAAACGATAGGATTTTCTTTGGGGTTCCGAGTATCTCGTTTCCTGATGCATTATTCCTCCTTTACTGCATCACTCGCTCCCTCACATTGACGAATTAACACACAATTTGCGTCCATATGAAATACTCTGGATTCCTTGCATTGTCCTTCTAAATCGAGATACGTTTCTACGGAAACGATAGGATTTTCTTTGGGGTTCCGAGTATCTCTTTTCCGATGCATTATTCCTCCTTTACTGCATCCCTCGCTCCCTCACATTGCCGAATTAACACACAATTTGCGTCCATATGAAATACTCTGGGTTCCCTGCATTATCTTTCTAAAACGAGATACGTTTCTACGGAAACGATAGGATTTTCTTTTGGGAGTCGAGTATCTCTTTTCCGATGCATTATTCCTCCTTTACTCCATCCCTCGCTAACTCACATTGACGAATTAACACATAATTTGCGTCCATATGAAATACTCTGGATTCCCTGCATTGTCCTTCTAAATCGAGATACGTTTCTACGGAAACGATAGGATTTTCTTTGGGGTTCCGAGTATCTCTTTTCCGATGCATTATTCCTCCTTTACTGCATCCCTCGTTCCCTCACATTGACGAATTAACACACAATTTGCGTCCATATGAAATACTCTGGATTCCCTGCATTGTCCTTCTAAATCGGGATTCGTTTCTACGGAAACAATAGGATTTTCTTTGGGGATCCGAGTATCTCTTTTCCGATGCATTATTCCTCCTTTACTGCATCCCTCGCTCCCTCACATTGCCGAATTAACACACAAATTGCGTCCATATGGAATACTCTGGGTTCCCTGCATTATCTTTCTGAAACGAGATACGTTTCTACGGAAACGATAGGATTTTCTTTTGGGAGTCGTGTATCTCTTTTCCGATGCATTATTCCTCCTTTACTGCATCCCTCGCTCCCTCACATTGACGAATTAACACACAATTTGCGTCCATATGAAATACTCTGGATTCCCTGCATTGTCCTTCTAAATCGAGAAACGTTTCTACGGAAACGATTGGATTTTCTTTGGGGTTCCGAGTAACTCTTTTCCGATGCATTATTCCTCCTTTACTGCATCCCTCGCTCCCTCACATTGACGAATTAACACACAATTTGCGTCCATATGAAATACTCTGGATTCCCTGCATTGTCCTTCTAAATCAAGATACGTTTCTACGGAAACGATAGGATTTTCTTTGGGGTTCCGAGTATCTCTTTTCCGATGCATTATTCCTCCTTTACTGCATCCCTCGCTCCCTCACATTGACGAATTAACACACAATTTGCGTCCATATGAAATACTCTGGATTCCCTGCATTGTCCTTCTAAATCGAGATACGTTTCTACGGAAACGAGAGGATTTTCTTTGTGGTTCCGAGTATCTCTTTTCCGATGCATTATTCCTCCTTTACTGCATCCCTCGCTCCCTCACATTGATGAATTAACACACAATTTGCGTCCATATGAAATACTCTGGATTCCCTGCAATGTCCTTCTAAATCGAGATACGTTTCTACGGAAACGATAGGATTTTCTTTGGGGTTCCGAGTATCTCTTTTCCGATGCATTATTCCTCCTTTACTGCATCCCTCGCTCCCTCACATTGAGGAATTAACACACAATTTGCGTCCATATGAAATACTCTGGATTCCTTGCATTGTGCTTCTAAAACGAGATACGTTTCTACGGAAACGATAGGATTTTCTTTGGGGTTCCGAGGATCTCTTTTCCGATGCAATATTCCTCCTTTACTGCATCCCTCGCTCCCTCACATTGCCGAATTAACACACAATTTGCGTCCATATGAAATACTCTGTGTTCCCTGCATTATCTTTCTAAAACGAGATACGTTTCAACGGAAACGATAGGATTTTCTTTTGGGAGTCGAGTATCTCTTTTCCGATGCATTATTCCTCCTTTACTGCATCCCTCGCTCCCTCACATTGACGAATTAACACACAATTTGCGTCCATATGCTATACTCTGGATTCCCTGCATTGGCCTTCTAAATCGAGATACGTTTCTACGGAAACGATAGGATTTTCTTTGGGGTTCCGAGGATCTCTTTTCCAATGCATTATTCCTCCTTTACTGCATTCCTCGCTCCCTCACATTGACGAATTAACACAATTTGCGTCCGTATGAAATACTCTGGATTTCCTGCATTGTCCATCTAATTCGAGATACGTTTCTACGGAAACGAGAGGATTTTCTTTGGGGTTCCGCATATCTCTTTTCCGATGCATTATTCCTCCTTTACTGCATCCCTCGCTTCCTCACATTGACGAATTAACACACAATATGCGTCCATATGAAATACTCTGGATTCCCTGCATTGTCCTTCTAAATCGAGATACGTTTCTACGGAAACGATAGGATTTTCTTTGGAGTTCCGAGTATCTCTTTTCCGATGCAATATTCCTCCTTTAGTGCATCCCTCGCTCCCTCACATCGACGAATTAACACACTATTTGCGTCCATATGAAATACTCTGGATTCCCTGCATTGTCCTTCTAAATCGAGATACGTTTCTACGGAAACGATAGGATTTTCTTTGTGGTTCCGAGTATCTCTTTTCCGATGCATTATTCCTCCTTTACTGCATCCCTCGCTCCCTCACATTGCCGAATTAACACACAATTTGCGCCCATATGAAATACTCTGGGTTCCCTGCATTATCTTTACAAAACGAGATACGTTTCTACGGAAACGATAGGATTTTCTTTTGGGAGTCGAGTATCTCCTTTCCGATGCATTATTCCTCCTTTACTGCATCTATTCCTCATTTACTGCATCCCTCGCTCCCTCACATTGACGACTTAACACACAATTTGCGTCCATATGATATACTCCGGATTCCCTGCATTGTCCTTCTATATCAAGATACGTTTCTACGGAAACGATAGGATTTTCTTTGGGGTTCCGAGTATCTCTTTTCCGATGCATTATTCCTCCTTTACTGCATCCCTCGCTCCCTCACATTGCCGAATTAACACACAATTTGCGTCCATATGAAATACTCTGGGTTCCCTGCATTATCTTTCTAAAACGAGATACGTTTCTACGGAAACGATAGGATTTTCTTTTGGGAGTCGAGTATCTCTTTTCCGATGCATTATTCTTCCTTTACTCCATCCCTCGCTAACTCACATTGACGAATTAACACACAATTTGCGTCCATATGAAATACTCTGGATTCCCTGCATTGTCCTTCTAAATCGAGATACGTTTCTACGGAAGCAATAGGATTTTCTTTGGGGTTCCGAGTATCTCTTTTCCGATGCATTATTCCTCCTTTACTGCATCCCTCGTTCCCTCACATTGACGAATTAACACACAATTTGCGTCCATATGAAATACTCTGGATTCCCTGCATTGTCCTTCTAAATCGGGATTCGTTTCTACGGAAACGATTGGATTTTCTTTGGGGTTCCGAGTATCTCTTTTCCGATGCATTATTCCTCCTTTACTGCATCCCTCGCTCCCTCACATTGACGAATTAACACACAATTTGCGTCCATATGAAATACTCTGGATTCCCTGCATTGTCCTTCTAAATCAAGATACGTTTCTACGGAAATGATAGGATTTTCTTTGGGGTTCCGAGTATCTCTTTTCCGATGCATTATTCCTCCTTTACTGCATCCCTCGCTCCCTCACATTGACGAATTAACACACAATTTGCGTCCATATAAAATACTCTGGATTCCATGAATTGTCCTTCTAAATCGAGATACGTTTCTACGGAAACGATAGGATTTTCTTTGGGGTTCCGCGTATCTCTTTTCCGATGCAACATTCCTCCTTTACTGCAACCCTCGCTCCCTCACATTGACGAATTAACACACAATTTGCGTCCATATGAAATACTCTGGATTCCCTGCATTGTCCTTCTAAATCGAGATACGTTTCTACGGAAACGAGAGGATTTTCTTTGGGGTTCCGCGTATCTCTTTTCCGATGCATTATTCCTCCTTTACTGCATCCCTCGCTTCCTCACATTGACGAATTAACACACAATATGCGTCCATATCAAATACTCTGGATTCCCTGCATTGTCCTTCTAAATCGAGATACGTTTCTACGGAAACGATAGGATTTTCTTTGGAGTTCCGAGTATCTCTTTTCCGATGCAATATTCCTCCTTTAGTGCATCCCTCGCTCCCTCACATCGACGAATTAACACACAATTTGCGTCCATATGAAATACTCTGGATTCCCTGCATTGTCCTTCTAAATCGAGATACGTTTCTACGGAAACGATAGGATTTTCTTTGTGGTTCCGAGTATCTCTTTTCCGATGCATTATTCCTCCTTTACTGCATCCCTCGCTCCCTCACATTGCCGAATTAACACACAATTTGCGCCCATATGAAATACTCTGGGTTCCCTGCATTATCTTTACAAACCGAGATACGTTTCTACGGAAACGATAGGATTTTCTTTTGGGACTCGAGTATCTCCTTTCCGATGCATTATTCCTCCTTTACTGCATCTATTCCTCATTTACTGCATCCCTCGCTCCCTCACATTGATGAATTAACACACAATTTGCGTCCATATGATATACTCCGGATTCCCTGCATTGTCCTTCTATATCAAGATACATTTCTACGGAAACGATAGGATTTTCTTTGGGGTTCCGAGTATCTCTTTTCCGATGCATTATTCCTCCTTTACTGCATCCCTCGCTCCCTCACATTGCCGAATTAACACGCAATTTGCGTCCATATGAAATACTCTGGGTTCCCTGCATTATCTTTCTAAAACGAGATACGTTTCTACGGAAACGATAGGATTTTCTTTTGGGAGTCGATTATCTCTTTTCCGATGCATTATTCCTCCTTTACTCCATCCCTCGCTAACTCACATTGACGAATTAACACACAATTTGCGTCCATATGAAATACTCTGGATTCCCTGCATTGTCCTTCTAAATCGAGATACGTTTCTACGGAAGCAATAGGATTTTCTTTGGGGTTCCGAGTATCTCTTTTCCGATGCATTATTCCTCCTTTACTGCATCCCTCGTTCCCTCACATTGACGAATTAACACACAATTTGCGTCCATATGAAATACTCTGGATTCCCTGCATTGTCCTTCTAAATCGGGATTCGTTTCTACGGAAACGATTGGATTTTCTTTGGGGTTCCGAGTATCTCTTTTCCGATGCATTATTCCTCCTTTACTGCATCCCTCGCTCCCTCACATTGCCGAATTAACACACAAATTGCGTCCATATGAAATACTCTGGGTTCCCTGCATTATCTTTCTAAAACGAGATACGTTTCTACGGAAACGATAGGATTTTCTTTTGGGAGTCGAGTATCTTTTTCCGATGCATTATTCCTCCTTTACTGCATCCCTCGCTCCCTCACATTGACGAATTAACACACAATTTGCGTCCATATGAAATACTCTGGATTCCCTGCATTGTCCTTCTAAATCGAGATACGTTTCTACGGAAACGATAGGATTTTCTTTGTGGTTCCGAGTATCTCTTTTCCGATGCATTATTCCTCCTTTACCGCATCCCTCGCTCCCTCACATTGATGAATTAACACACAATTTGCGTCCATATGAAATACTCTGGATTCCTTGCATTGTCCTTCTAAATCAAGATACGTTTCTACGGAAACGATAGGATTTTCTTTGGGGTTTCGAGTATCTCTTTTTCCGATGCATTATTCCTCCTTTACTGCATCCCTCGCTCCCTCACATTGACGAATTAACACACAATTTGCGTCCATATAAAATACTCTGGATTCCCTGCATTGTCCTTCTAAATCGAGATACGTTAGTACGGAAACGAAAGGATTTTCTTTGGGGTTCCGCGTATCTCTTTTCCGATGCATTATTCCTCCTTTACTGCATCCCTCGCTCCCTCACATTGACGAATTAACACACAATTTGCGTCCATATGAAATACTCTGGATTCCCTGCATTGTCCTTCTAAATCGAGATAAGTTTCTACGGAAACGAGAGGATTTTCTTTGGGGTTCCGAGTATCTCTTTTCCGATGTATTATTCCTCCTTTACTGCATCCCTCGCTCCCTCACATTGATGAATTAACACACAATTTGCGTCCATGTGAGATACTCTGGATTCCTTGCATTGTCCTTCTAAAACGAGATACGTTTCTACGGAAACGATAGGATTTTCTTTGGGGTTCCGAGGATCTCTTTTCCGATGCAATATTCCTCCTTTACTGCATCCCTCGCTCCCTCACATTGCCGAATTAACACACAATTTGCGTCCATATGAAATACTCTGGGTTCCCTGCATTATCTTTCTAAAACGAGATACGTTTCTACGGAAACGATAGGATTTTCTTTTGGGAGTCGAGTATCTCTTTTCCGATGCATTATTCCTCCTTTACTGCATCCCTCGCTCCCTCACATTGACGAATTAACACACAATTTGCGTCCATATGCTATACTCTGGATTCCCTGCATTGGCCTTCTAAATCGAGATACGTTTCTACGGAAACGATAGGATTTTCTTTGGGGTTCCGAGGATCTCTTTTCCAATGCATTATTCCATCTTTACTGCATTCCTCGCTCCCTCACATTGACGAATGAACACAATTTGCGTCCGTATGAAATACTCTGGATTCCCTGCATTGTCCTTCTAAATCGAGATACGTTTCTACGGAAACGATAGGATTTTCTTTGGGGTTCCGAGTATCTCTTTTCCGATGCATTATTCCTCCTTTACTGCATCCCTCGCTCCCTCACATTGCCGAATTAACACACAATTTGCGCCCATATGAAATACTCTGGGTTCCCTGCATTATCTTTATAAAACGAGATACGTTTCTACGGAAACGATAGGATTTTCTTTTGGGAGTCGAGTATCTCCTTTCCGATGCATTATTCCTCCTTTACTTCATCTGTTCCTCCTTTACTGCATCCCTCGCTCCCTCACATTGACGAATTAACACACAATTTGCGTCCATATGATATACTCCGGATTCCCTGCATTGTCCTTCTATATCAAGATACGTTTCTACGGAAACGATAGGATTTTCTTTGGGGTTCCGAGTATCTCTTTTCCGATGCATTATTCATCCTTTACCTCATCCCTCGCTCCCTCACATTGACGAATTAACACACAATTTGCGTCCATATGAAATACTCTGGATTCCCTGCATTGTCCTTCTAAATCGAGATACGTTTCTACGGAAACGATAAGATTTTCTTTGGGGTTCCGAGTATCTCTTTTCCGATGCATTATTCCTCCTTTACTGCATCCCTCGCTCCCTCACATTGCCGAATTAACACACAATTTGCGTCCATATGAAATACTCTGGGTTCCCTGCATTATCTTTCTAAAACGAGATACGTTTCTACGGAAACGATAGGATTTTCTTTTGGGAGTCGAGTATCTCTTTTCCGATGCATTATTCCTCCTTTACTCCATCCCTCGCTAACTCACATTGACGAATTAACACACAATTTGCGTCCATATGAAATACTCTGGATTCCCTGCATTGTCCTTCTAAATCGAGATACGTTTCTACGGAAACAATAGGATTTTCTTTGGGGTTCCGAGTATCTCTTTTCCGATGCATTATTCCTCCTTAACTGCATCCCTCGTTCCCTCACATTGACGAATTAACACACAATTTGCGTCCATATGAAATACTCTGGATTCCCTGCATTGTCCTTCTAAATCGGGATTCGTTTCTACGGAAACGATTGGATTTTCTTTGGGGTTCCGAGTATCTCTTTTCCGATGCATTATTCCTCCTTTACTGCATCCCTCGCTCGCTCACATTGCCGAATTAACACACAAATTGCGTCCATATGAAATACTCTGGGTTCCATGCATTATCTTTCTAAAACGAGATACGTTTCTACGGAAAGGATAGGATTTTCTTTTGGGAGTCGAGTATCTTTTTCCGATGCATTATTCCTCCTTTACTGCATCCCTCGCTCCCTCACATTGACGAATTAACACACAATTTGCGTCCATATGAAATACTCTGGATTCCCTGCATTGTCCTTCTAAACCGAGATACGTTTCTACGGAAACGATAGGATTTTCTTTGTGGTTCCGAGTATCTCTTTTCCGATGCATTAATCCTCCTTTACTGCATCCCTCGCTCCCTCACATTGACGAATTAACACACAATTTGCGTCCATATGAAATACTCTGGATTCCCTGCATTGTCCTTCTAAATCGAGATACGTTTCTACGGAAGCGATAGGATTTTCTTTTCGGAGTCGAGTATCTCTTTTCCGATGCATTATTCCTCCTTTACAGCATCCCTCGCTCCCTCACATTGACGAATTAACACACAATTTGCGTCCATATGAAATACTCTGGATTCCCTGCATTGTCCTTCTAAATCGAGATACGTTTCTACGGAAACGAGAGGATTTTCTTTGGGGTTCCGAGTATCTGTTTTCCGATGTATTATTCCTCCTTTACTGCATCCCTCGCTCCCTCACATTGATGAATTAACACACAATTTGCGTCCATGTGAAATACTCTGGATTCCTTGCATTGTCCTTCTAAAACGAGATACGTTTCTACGGAAACGATAGGATTTTCTTTGGGGTTCCGAGGATCTCTTTTCCGATGCAATATTCCTCCTTTACTGCATCCCTCGCTCCCTCACATTGCCGAATTAACACACAATTTGCGTCCATATGAAATACTCTGTGTTCCCTGCATTATCTTTCTAAAACGAGATACGTTTCTACGGAAACGATTGGATTTTCTTTAGGGAGTCGAGTATCTCTTTTCCGATGCATTATTCCTCCTTTACTGCATCCCTCGCTCCCTCACATTGACGAATTAACACACAATTTGCGTCCATATGCTATACTCTGGATTCCCTGCATTGGCCTTCTAAATCAAGATACGTTTCTACGGAAACGATAGGATTTTCTTTGGGGTTCCGAGGATCTCTTTTCCAATGCATTATTCCATCTTTACTTCATTCCTCGCTCCCTCACATAGACGAATGAACACAATTTGCGTCCGTATGAAATACTCTGGATTCCCTGCATTGTCCTTCTAAATCGAGATACGTTTCTACGGAAACGATAGGATTTTCTTTGGGGTTCCGAGTATCTCTTTTCCGATGCATTATTCCTCCTTTACTGCATCCCTCGCTCCCTCACATTGCCGAATTAACACACAATTTGCGCCCATGTGAAATACTCTGGGTTCCCTGCATTATCTTTATAAAACGAGATACGTTTCTACGGAAACGATAGGATTTTCTTTTGGGAGTCGAGTATCTCCTTTCCGATGCATTATTCCTCCTTTACTGCATCTGTTCCTCCTTTACTGCATCCCTCGCTCCTTCACATTGACGAATTAACACACAATTTGCGTCCATATGATATACTCCGGATTCCCTGCATTGTCCTTCTATATCAAGATACGTTTCTACGGAAACGATAGGATTTTCTTTGGGGTTCCGAGTATCTCTTTTCCGATGCATTATTCATCCTTTACCTCATCCCTCGCTCCCTCACATTGACGAATTAACACACAATTTGCGTCCATATGAAATACTCTGGATTCCCTGCATTGTCCTTCTTAATCGAGATACGTTTCTACGGAAACGATAGGATTTTCTTTGGGGTTCCGAGTATCTCGTTTCCGATGCATTATTCCTCCTTTACTGCATCCCTCGCTCCCTCACATTGACGAATTAACACACAATTTGGGTCCATATGAAATACTCTGGATTCCTTGCATTGTCCTTCTAAATCGAGATACGTTTCTACGGAAACGATAAGATTTTCTTTGGGGTTCCGAGTATCTCTTTTCCGATGCATTATTCCTCCTTTACTGCATCCCTCGCTCCCTCACATTGACGAATTAACACACAATTTGCGTCCATATGAAATACTCTGGGTTCCCTGCATTATCTTTCTAAAACGAGATACGTTTCTACGGAAACGATAGGATTTTCTTTTGGGAGTCGAGTATCTCTTTTCCGATGCATTATTCCTCCTTTACTCCATCCCTCGCTAACTCACATTGACGAATTAACACAATTTGCGTCCATATGAAATACTCTGGATTCCCTGCATTGTCCTTCTAAATCGAGATACGTTTCTACGGAAACAATAGGATTTTCTTTGGGGTTCCGAGTATCTCTTTTCCGATGCATTATTCCTCCTTAACTGCATCCCTCGTTCCCTCACATTGACGAATTAACACACAATTTGCGTCCGTATGAAATACTCTGGATTCCCTGCATTGTCCTTCTAAATCGGGATTCGTTTCTACGGAAACGATTGGATTTTCTCTGGGGTTCCGAGTATCTCTTTTCCGATGCATTATTCCTCCTTTACTGCATCCCTTGCTCCCTCACATTGCCGAATTAACACACAAATTGCGTCCATATGAAATACTCTGGGTTCCCTGCATTATCTTTCTAAAACGAAATACGTTTCTACGGAAAGGATAGGATTTTCTTTTGGGAGTCGAGTATCTTTTTCCGATGCATTATTCCTCCTTTACTGCATCCCTCGCTCCCTCACATTGACGAATTAACACACAATTTGCGTCCATATGAAATACTCTGGATTCCCTGCATTGTCCTTCTAAACCGAGATACGTTTCTACGGAAACGATAGGATTTTCTTTGTGGTTCCGAGTATCTCTTTTCCGATGCATTAATCCTCCTTTACTGCATCCCTCGCTCCCTCACATTGACGAATTAACACACAATTTGCGTCCATATGAAATACTCTGGATTCCTTGCATTGTCCTTCTAAATCAAGATACGTTTCTACGGAAACGATAGGATTTTCTTTGGGGTTCCGAGTATCTCTTTTCCGATGCATTATTCCTCCTTTACTGCATCCCTCGCTCCCTCACATTGACGAATTAACACACAATTTGCGTCCATATAAAATACTCTGGATTCCCTGCATTGTCCTTCTAAATCGAGATACGTTTCTACGGAAACGAAAGGATTTTCTTTGGGGTTCCGAGTATCTCTTTTCCGATGCATTATTCCTCCTTTACTGCATCCCACGCTCCCTCACACTGACGAATTAACACACAATTGCGTCCATATGAAATACTCTGGATTCCCTGCAATGTCCTAAATCGAGATACGTTTCTACGGAAACGATAGGATTTTCTTTGGGGTTCCGACTATCTCTTTTCCGATGCAATATTCCTCCTTTACTGCATCCCTCGCTCCCTCACATTGACGCATTAACACACAATTTGCGTCCATATGCTATACTCTGGATTCCCTGCGTTGGCCTTCTAAATCGAGATACGTTTCTACAGAAACGATAGGATTTTCTTTGGGGTTACGAGGATCTCTTTTCCAATGCATTATTCCTCCTTTACTGCATTCCTCGCTCCCTCACATTGACGAATTAACACACAATTTGCGTCCATATGAAATACTCTGGATTCCCTGCATTGTCCTTCTAAATCAAGATACGTTTCTACGGAAACGATACGATTTTCTTTGGGGTTCCGAGTATCTCTTTTCCGATTCAATATTCCTCCTTTTAGTGCATCCCTCGCTCCCTCACATTGACGAATTAACACAAAATTTGCGTCCGTATGAAATACTCTGGACTCCCTGCATTGTCCTTTTAAATCGAGATACGTTTCTATGGAAACGATAGGATTTTCTTTGGGGTTCCGAGTATCTCTTTTCCGATGCATTATTCCTCCTTTACTGCATCCCTCGCTCCCTCACATTGACGAATTAACACACAATTTGCGTCCATATGAAATACTCTGGATTCCCTGCAATGTCCTTCTAAATCGAGATACGTTTCTACGGAAACGATAGGATTTTCTTTGGGGTTCCGAGTATCTCTTTTCCGATCCATTATTCCTCCTTTACTGCATCCCTCGCTCCCTCACATTGCCGAATTAACACACAATTTGCGTCCATATGAAATATTCTGGGTTCCCTGCATTATCTTTCTAAAACGAGATACGTTTCTACGGAAACGATAGGATTTTCTTTTGGGAGTCGAGTATCTCTTTTCCGATGCATTATTCTTCCTTTACTGCACCCTTCGCTCCCTCACATTGACGAATTAATACACAATTTGCGTCCATATGCTATACTCTGGATTCCCTGCATTGGCCTTCTAAATCGAGATACGTTTCTACGGAAACGATAGGATTTTCTTTGGGGTTCCGAGTATCTCTTTTCCGATGCAATATTCCTCCTTTACTGCATCCCTCGCTCCCTCACATTGCCGAATTAACACACAATTTGCGTCCATATGAAATACTCTGGGTTCCCTGCATTATCTTTCTAAAACGAGATACGTTTGTACGGAAACGAAAGGATTTTCTTTGGGGAGTCGAGTATCTCTTTTCCGATACATTATTCTTCCTTTACTGCATCCCTCGCTCCCTCACATTGACGAATTAACACACAATTTGCGTCCATATGCTATACTCTGGATTCCCTGCATTGGCCTTCTAAATCGAGATACGTTTCTACGGAAACGATAGGATTTTCTTTGGGGTTCTGAGGATCTCTTTTCCAATGCATTATTCCTCCTTTACTGCATTCCTCGCTCCCTCACATTGACGAATTAACACACAATTGTCGTCCATATGAAATACTCTGGATTCCCTGCATTGTCCTTCTAAATCAAGATACGTTTCTACGGAAACGATAGGATTTTCTTTGTGGTTCCGAGTATCTCTTTTCCGATGCATTATTCCTCCTTTACTGCATCCCTCGCTCCCTCACATTGACGAATTAACACACAATTTGCGTCCATATGAAATACTCTGGATTCCCTGCATTGTCCTTCTAAATCGAGATACATTTCTCCGGAAACGATAGGATTTTCTTTGGGGTTCCGCGTATCTCTTTTCCGATGCATTATTCCTCCTTTACTGCATCCCTCGCTTCCTCACATTGACGAATTAACACACAATTTGCGTCCATATGAAATACTCTGGATACCCTGCATTGTCCTTCTAAATCGAGATACGTTTCCACGGAAACGATAGGATTTTCTTTGCGGTTCCGAGTATCTCTTTTCCGATGCAATATTCCTCCTTTTAGTGCATCCCTCGCTCCCTCACATTGCCGAATTAACACACAATTTGCGCCCATATGAATTACTCTGGGTTCCCTGCAATATCTTTCTAAAACGAGATACGTTTCTAGGGAAACGATAGGATTTTCTTTTGGGAGTCGAGTATCTCTTTTCCGATGCATTATTCCTCCTTTACTGCATCTATTCCTCCTTTACTGCATCCCTCGCTCCCTCACATTGACGAATTAACACACAATTTGCGTCCATATGATATACTCCGGATTCCCTGCATTGTCCTTCTATATCGAGATACGTTTCTACGGGAACGATAGGATTTTCTTTGGGGTTCCGAGTATCTCTTTTCCGATGCATTATTCATCCTTTACTGCATCCCTCGCTCCCTCACATTGACGAAATAACACACAATTTGCGTCCATATGAAATACTCTGGATTCCCTGCATTGTCCTTCTGAATCGAGATACGTTTCTACGGAAACGATAGGAATTTCTTTGGGGTTCCGAGTATCTCTTTTCCGATGCATTATTCCTCCTTTACTGCATCCCTCGCTCCCTCACATTGACGAATTAACACACAAATTGCGTCCATATGAAATACTCTGAATTCCCTGCGTTGTCCTTCTAAATCGGGATTCGTTTCTACGGAAACGACAGGATTTTCTTTGGGGTTCCGAGTATCTCTTTTCCGATGCATTATTCCTCCTTTACTGCATCCCTCGCTCCCTCACATTGACGAATTAACACACAAATTGCGTCCGTATGAAATACTCTGGGTTCCCTGCATTATCTTTCTAAATCGAGATACGTTTCTACGGAAACGATAGGATTTTCTTTTGGGAGTCGAGTATCTCTTTTCTGATGCATTATTCCTCCTTTACTGCATCCCTCGCTCCCTCACATTGACGAATTAACACACAATTTGCGTCCATATGAAATACTCTAGATTCCCTGCATTGTCCTTCTAAATCGAGATACGTTTCTACGGAAATGATAGGATTTTCTTTGGGGTTCCGAGTATCTCTTTTCCGATGCATTATTCCTCCTTTACTGCATCCCTCGCTCCGTCACATTGCCGAATTAACAGACAATTTGCGTCCATATGAAATACTCTGGATTCCCTGCATTGTCCTTCTAAATCGAGATACGTTTCTACGGAAACGACAGGATTTTCTTTGGGGTTACGAGTATCTCTTTTCCGATGCATTATTCCTCCTTTACTGCATCCCTCGCTAACTCACATTGACGAATTAACACACAATTTGCGTCCATATGAAATACTCTGGATTCCCTGCATTGTCCTTCTAAATCGAGATACGTTTCTACCGAAACGATAGGATTTTCTTTGGGGTTCCGAGTATCTTTTTTCCGATGCATTATTCCTCCTTTACTGCATCCCTCGTTCCCTCACATTGACGAATTAACACTTAATTTGCGTCCATATGAAATACTCTGGATTCCCTGCATTGTCCTTCTAAATCGGGATTCGTTTCTACAGAAACGATAGGATTTTCTTTGGGGTTCCGAGTATCTCTTTTCCGATGCATTATTCCTCCTTTACTGCATCCCTCGCTCCGTCACATTGCCGAATTAACACACAAATTGCGTCCATATGAAATACTCTGGGTTCCCTGCATTATCTTTCTAAAACGAGATACGTTTCTACGGAAACGATAGGATTTTCTTTTGGGAGTCGAGTATCTCTTTTCCGATGCATTATTCCTCCTTTACTGCATCCCCCGCTCCCCCAAATTGACGAATTAACACACAATTTGCGTCCATATGAAATTCTCTGGATTCCCTGCATTGTCCTTCTAAATCAAGATACGTTTCTACGGAAACGATAGGATTTTCTTTGTGGTTCCGAGTATCTCTTTTCCGATGCATTATTCCTCCTTTACTGCATCCCTCGCTCCCTCACATTGACGAATTAACACACAATTTGCGTCCATATGAAATACTCTGGATTCCCTGCATTGTCCTTCTAAATCAAGATACGTTTCTACGGAAACGATAGGATTTTCTTTGTGGTTCCGAGTATCTCTTTTCCGATGCATTATTCCTCCTTTACTGCATCCCTCGCTCCCTCACATTGACGAATTAACACACAATTTGCGTCCAAATGAAATACTCTGGATTCCCTGCATTGTCCTTCTAAATCGAGATACGTTTCTCCGGAAACGATAGGATTTTCTTTGGGGTTCGGCGTATCTCTTTTCCGATGCATTATTCCTCCTTTACTGCATCCCTCGCTTCCTCACATTGACGAATTAACACACAATTTGCGTCCATATGAAATACTCTGGATTCCCTGCATTGTCCTTCAAAATCGAGATACGTTTCCACGGAAACGATAGGATTTTCTTTGCGGTTCCGAGTATCTCTTTTCCGATGCAATATTCCTCCTTTTAGTGCATCCCTCGCTCCCTCACATTGACGAATTAACACACAATTTGCGCCCATATGAAATACTTTGGGTTCCCTGCAATATCTTTCTAAAACGAGATACGTTTCTAGGGAAACGATAGGATTTCCTTTTGGGAGTCGAGTATCTCTTTTCCGATGCATTATTCCTCCTTTACTGCATCTATTCCTCCTTTACTGCATCCCTCGCTCCCTCACATTGACGAATTAACACACAATTTGCGTCCATATGATATACTCCGGATTCCCTGCATTGTCCTTCTATATCGAGATACGTTTCTACGGGAACGATAGTATTTTCTTTGGGGTTCCGAGTATCTCTTTTCCGATGCATTATTCATCCTTTACTGCATCCCTCGCTCCCTCACATTGACGAAATAACACACAATTTGCGTCCATATGAAATACTCTGGATTCCCTGCATTGTCCTTCTAAATCGAGATACGTTTCTACGGAAACGATAGGAATTTCTTTGGGGTTCCGAGTATCTCTTTTCCGATGCATTATTCCTCCTTTACTGCATCCCTCGCTCCCTCACATTGACGAATTAACACACAATTTGCGTCCATATGATATACTCCGGATTCCCTGCATTGTCCTTCTATATCGAGATACGTTTCTACGGGAACGATAGGATTTTCTTTGGGGTTCCGAGTATCTCTTTTCCGATGCATTATTCATCCTTTACTGCATCCCTCGCTCCCTCACATTGACGAAATAACACACAATTTGCGTCCATATGAAATACTCTGGATTCCCTGCATTGTCTTTCTAAATCGAGATACGTTTCTACGGAAACGATAGGAATTTCTTTGGGGTTCCGAGTATCTCTTTTCCGATGCATTATTCCTCCTTTACTGCATCCCTCGCTCCCTCACATTGACGAATTAACACACAAATTGCGTCCATATGAAATACTCTGGATTCCCTGCGTTGTCCTTCTAAATCGGGATTCGTTTCTACGGATACGACAGGATTTTCTTTGGGGTTCCGAGTATCTCTTTTCCGATGCATTATTCCTCCTTTACTGCATCCCTCGCTCCCTCACATTGACGAATTAACACACAAATTGCGTCCATATGAAATACTCTGGGTTCCCTGCATTATCTTTCTAAATCGAGATACGTTTCTACGGAAACGATAGGATTTTCTTTTGGGAGTCGAGTATCTCTTTTCTGATGCATTATTCCTCCTTTACTGCATCCCTCGCTCCCTCACATTGACGAATTATCACACAATTTGCGTCCATATGAAATACTCTAGATTCCCTGCATTGTCCTTCTAAATCGAGATACGTTTCTACGGAAATGATAGGATTTTCTTTGGGGTTCCGAGTATCTCTTTTCCGATGCATTATTCCTCCTTTACTGCATCCCTCGCTCCGTCACATTGCCGAATTAACACACAATTTGCGTCCATATGAAATACTCTGGATTCCCTGCATTGTCCTTCTAAATCGAGATACGTTTCTACGGAATCGACAGGATTTTCTTTGGGGTTACGAGTATCTCTTTTCCGATGCATTATTCCTCCTTTACTGCATCCCTCGCTAACTCACATTGACGAATTAACACACAATTTGCGTCCATATGAAATACTCTGGATTCCCTGCATTGTCCTTCTAAATCGAGATACGTTTCTACGGAAACGATAGGATTTTCTTTGGGGTTCCGAGTATCTCTTTTCCGATGCATTATTCCTCCTTTACTGCATCCCTCGTTCCCTCACATTGACGAATTAACACTTAATTTGCGTCCATATGAAATACTCTGGATTCCCTGCATTGTCCTTCTAAATCGGGATTCGTTTCTACAGAAACGATAGGATTTTCTTTGGGGTTCCGAGTATCTCTTTTCCGATGCATTATTCCTCCTTTACTGCATCCCTCGCTCCGTCAAATTGCCGAATTAACACACAAATTGCGTCCATATGAAATACTCTGGGTTCCCTGCATTATCTTTCTAAAACGAGATACGTTTCTACGGAAACGATAGGATTTCCTTTTGGGAGTCGAGTATCTCTTTCCCGATGCATTATTCCTCCTTTACTGCATCCCCCGCTCCCCCAAATTGACGAATTAACACACAATTTGCGTCCATATGAAATTCTCTGGATTCCCTGCATTGTCCTTCTAAATCGAGATACGTTCCTACGGAAACGATAGGATTTTCTTTGGGGTTCCGAGTATCTCTTTTCCGATGCATTATTCCTCCTTTACTGCATCCCTCGCTCCCTGACATTGATGAATTAACACACAATTTGCGTCCATATGAAATACTCTGGATTCCCTGCATTGTCCTTGTAAATCGAGATACGTTTCTACGGAAACGATAGGATTTTCTTTGGGGTTCCGAGTATCTCTTTTCCGATGCATTATTCCTAGTTTACTGCATCCCTCGCTCCCTCACATTGACGAATTAACACACAATTTGCGTCCATATGAAATACTCTGGATTCCCTGCATTGTCCTTCTAAATCGAGACACGTTTCTACGAAAACGATAGGATTTTCTTTGGGGTTCCGAGTATCTCTTTTCCGATGCATTATTCCTCCTTTACTGCATCCCTCGCTCCCTCACATTGACGAATTAACACACAATTTGCGTCCATATGAAATACTCAGGATTCCCTGCATTGTCCTTCTAAATCGAGATACGATACTACGGAAACGATAGGATTTTCTTTGGGGTTCCGAGTATCTCTTTTCCGATGCATTATTCCTCCTTTACTGCATCCCTCGCTAACTCACATTGACGAATTAACACACAATTTGCGTCCATATGAAATACTCTGGATTCCCTGCATTGTCCTTCTAAATCGAGATACGTTTCTACGGAAACGATAGGATTTTCTTTGGGGTTCCGAGTATCTCTTTTAACGATGCATTATTCTTCCTTTACTGCATCCCTCGCTCCCTCACATTGACGAATTAACACACAATTTGCGTCCATATGAAATACTCTGGATTCCCTGCATTGTCCTTCTAAATCAGGATTCTTTTCTACGGAAACGACAGGATTTCCTTTGGGGTTCCGAGTATCTCTTTTCCGATGCATTATTCCTCCTTTACTGCATCCCTCGCTCCGTCACATAGCCGAATTAACACACAAATTGCGTCCATATGAAATACTCTGGGTTCCCTGCATTATCTTTCTAAATCGAGATACGTTTCTACGGAAACGATAGGATTTTCTTTTGGGAGTCGAGTATCTCTTTTCCGATGCATTATTCCTCCTTTACTGCATCCCTCGCTCCCTCACATTGACGAATTAACACACAATTTGCGTCCATATGAAATACTCTGGATACCCTGCATTGTCCTTCTAAATCGAGATACGTTTCTACGGAAACGATAGGATTTTCTTTGGGGTTCCGAGTATCTCTTTTCCGATGCATTATTCCTCCTTTACTGCATCCCTCGCTCCCTCACATTGACGAATTAACACACAATTTGCGTCCATATGAAATACTCTGGATTCCCTGCATTGTCCTTCTAAATCAAGATACGTTTCTACGGAAACGATAGGATTTTCTTTGGGGTTCCGTGTATCTCTTTTCCGATGCATTATTCCTCCTTTACTGCATCCCCCGCTCCCTCACATTGACGAATTAACACACAATTTGCGTCCATATGAAATACTCTGGATTCCCTGCATTGTCCTTCTAAATCGAATTACGTTTCTACGGAAACGAGAGGATTTTCTTTGGGGTTCCGCGTATCTCTTTTCCGATGCATTATTCCTCCTTTACTGCATCCCTCGCTTCCTCACATTGACGAATTAACACACAATTTGCGTCCATATGAAATACTCTGGATTCCCTGCATTGTCCTTCTAAATCGAGATACGTTTCTACGGAAGCGATAGGATTTTCTATGGGGTTCCGAGTATCTCTTTTCCGATGCATTATTCCTCCTTTACTGCATCCCTCGTTCCCTCACATTGACGAATTAACACTTAATTTGCGTCCATATGAAATACTCTGGATTCCCTGCATTGTCCTTCTAAATCGGGATTCGTTTCTACAGAAACGATAGGATTTTCTTTGGGGTTCCGAGTATCTCTTTTCCGATGCATTATTCCTCCTTTACTGCATCCCTCGCTCCGTCACATTGCCGAATTAACACACAAATTGCGTCCATATGAAATACTCTGGGTTCCCTGCATTATCTTTCTAAAACATGATACGTTTCTACGGAAATGATAGGATTTTCTTTTGGGAGTCGAGTATCTCTTTTCCGATGCATTATTCCTCCTTTACTGCATCCCTCGCTCCCTCACATTGACGAATAAACACACAATTTGCGTCCATATGAAATACTCTGGATTCCCTGCATTGTCCTTCTAAATCGAGATACGTTCCTACGGAAACGATAGGATTTTCTTTGGGGTTCCGAGTATCTCTTTTCCGATGCATTATTCCTCCTTTACTGCATCCCTCGCTTCCTCACATTGACGAATTAACACACAATTTGCGTCCATATGAAATACTCTGGATTCCCTGCATTGTCCTTGTAAATCGAGATACGTTTCTACGGAAACGACAGGATTTTCTTTGGGGTTCCGAGTATCTCTTTTCCGATGCATTATTCCTCCTTTACTGCATCCCTCGCTCCCTCACATTGACGAATTATCACCTAATTTGCGTCCATATGATATACTCTGGATTCCCTGCATTGTCCTTCTAAATCGAGATACGTTTCTACGGAAACGATAGGATTTTCTTTGGGGTTCCGAATATCTCTTTTCCGATGCATTATTCCTCCTTTACTGCATCCCTCGCTCCATCACATTTACGAATTAACACACAAATTGCGTCCATATGAAATACTCTGGATTCCCTGCGTTGTCCTTCTAAATCGAGATTCGTTTCTACGGAAACGACAGGATTTTCTTTGGGGTTCCGAGTATCTCTTTTCCGATGCATTATTCCTCCTTTACTGCATCCCTCGCTCCCTCACATTGACGAATTAACACACAAATTGCGTCCATATGAAATACTCAGGGTTCCCTGCATTATCTTTCTAAATCGAGATACGTTTCTACGGAAATGATAGGATTTTCTTTTGGGAGCCGAGTATCTCTTTTCCGATGCATTATTCCTCCTTTACTGCATCCCTCGTTCCCTCACATTGACGAATTAACACTTAATTTGCGTCCATATGAAATACTCTGGATTCCCTGCATTGTCCTTCTAAATCGGGATTCGTTTCTACAGAAACGATAGGATTTTCTTTGGGGTTCCGAGTATCTCATTTCCGATGCATTATTCCTCCTTTACTGCATCCCTCGCTCCGTCACATTGCCGAATTAACACACAACTTGCGTCAATATGAAATACTCTGGATTCCCTGCATTGTCCTTCTAAATTGAGATACGTTCCTACGGAAACGATTGGATTTTCTTTGGGGTTCCGAGTATCTCTTTTCCGATGCATTATTCCTCCTTTACTGCATCCCTCGCTGCCTGACATTGACGAATTAACACACAATTTGCGTCCATATGAAATACTCTGGATTCCCTGCATTGTCCTTGTAAATCGAGATACGTTTCTACGGAAACGATAGGATTTTCTTTGGGGTTCCGAGTATCTCTTTTCCGATGCATTATTCCTCCTTTACTGCATCCCTCGCTCCCTCACATTGACGAATTATCACCTAATTTGCGTCCATATGATATACTCTGGATTCCCTGCATTGTCCTTCTAAATCGAGATACGTTTCTACTGAAACGATAGGATTTTCTTTGGGGTTTCGAGTATCTCTTTTCCGATGCATTATTCCTCCTTTACTGCATCCCTCGCTCCCTCACATTTACGAATTAACACACAAATTGCGTCCATATGAAATTCTCTGGATTCCCTGCGTTGTCCTTCTAAATCGAGATTCGTTTCTACGGAAACGACAGGATTTTCTTTGGGGTTCCGAGTATCTCTTTTCCGATGCATTATTCCTCCTTTACTGCATCCCTCGCTCCCTCACATTGACGAATTAACACACAAATTGCGTCCATATGAAATACTCAGGGTTCCCTGCATTATCTTTCTAAATCGAGATACGTTTCTACGGAAACGATAGGATTTTCTTTTGGGAGCAGAGTATCTCTTTTCCGATGCATTATTCCTCCTTTACTGCATCCCTCGTTCCCTCACATTGACGAATTAACACTTAATTTGCGTCCATATGAAATACTCTGGATTCCCTGCGTTGTCCTTCTAAATCAGGATTCGTTTCTACAGAAACGATAGGATTTTCTTTGGGGTTCCGAGTATCTCATTTCCGATGCATTATTCCTCCTTTACTGCATCCCTCGCTCCGTCACATTGCCGAATTAACACACAAATTGCGTCCATATGAAATACTCTGGGTTCCCTGCATTGTCTTTCTAAAACGAGATACGTTTCTACGGAAACGATAGGACTTTCTTTTGGGAGTCGAGTATCTCTTTTCCGATGCATTATTCCTCCTTTACTGCATCCCTCGCTTCCCCACATTGACGAATTAACACACAACTTGCGTCAATATGAAATCCTCTGGATTCCCTGCATTGTCCTTCTAAATTGAGATACGTTCCTACGGAAACGATAGGATTTTCTTTGGGGTTCCGAGTATCTCTTTTCCGATGCATTATTCCTCCTTTACTGCATCCCTCGCTGCCTGACATTGACGAATTAACACACAATTTGCGTCCATATGAAATACTCTGGATTCCCTGCATTGTCCTTGTAAATCGAGATACGTTTCTACGGAAACGATAGGATTTTCTTTGGGGTTCCGAGTATCTCTTTTCCGATGCATTATTCCTCCCTTACTGCATCCCTCGCTCCCTCACATTGAAGAATTAACACACAATTTGCGTCCATATGATATACTCTGGATTCCCTGCATTGTTCTTCTAAATCGAGATACGTTTCTACGGAAACGATAGGATTTTCTTTGGGGTTCCGAGTATCTCTTTTCCGATGCATTATTCCTCCTTTACTGCATCCCTCGCTCCCTCACATTGACGAATTAACACACAATTTGCGTCCATATGAAATACTCAGGATTCCCTGCATTGTCCTTCTAAATCGAGATACGATACTACGGAAACTATAGGATTTTCTTTGGGGTTCCGAGTATCTCTTTTCCGATGCATTATTCCTCCTTTACTGCATCCCTCGCTAACTCACATTGACGAATTAACACACAATTTGCGTCCATATGAAATACTCTGGATTCCCTGCATTGTCCTTCTAAATCGAGATACGTTTCTACGGAAACGATAGGATTTTCCTTGGGGTTCCGAGTATCTCTTTTAACGATGGATTATTCTTCCTTTACTGCATCCCTCGCTCCCTCACATTGACGAATTAACACACAATTTGCGTCCATATGAAATACTCTGGATTCCCTGCATTGTCCTTCTAAATCGGGATTCTTTTCTACGGAAACGACAGGATTTTCTTTGGGGTTCCGAGTATCTCTTTTCCGATGCATTATTCCTCCTTTACTGCATCCCTCGCTCCGTCACATAGCCGAATTAACACACAAATTGCGTCCATATGAAATACTCTGGGTTCCCTGCATTATCTTTCTAAATCGAGATACGTTTCTACGGAAACGATAGGATTTTTTTTGGGAGTCGAGTATCTCTTTTCCGATGCATTATTCCTCCTTTACTGCATCCCTCGCTCCCTCACATTGACGAATTAACACACAATTTGCGTCCATATGAAATACTCTGGATATCCTGCATTGTCCTTCTAAATCGAGGTACGTTTCTACGGAAACTATAGGATTTTCTTTGGGGTTCCGAGTATCTCTTTTCCGATGCATTATTCCTCCTTTACTGCATCCCTCGCTCCCTCACATTGACGAATTAACACACAATTTGCGTCCATATGAAATACTCTGGATTCCCTGCATTGTCCTTCTAAATCAAGATACGTTTCTACGGAAACCATAGGATTTTCTTTGGGGTTCCGAGTATCTCTTTTCCGATGCATTATTCCTCCTTCACTGCATCCCCCGCTCCCTCACATTGACGAATTAACACACAATTTGCGTCCATATGAAATACTCTGGATTCCCTGCATTGTCCTTCTAAATCGAGATACGTTTCTACGGAAACGAGGGGATTTTCTTTGGGGTTTCGAGTATCTCTTTTCCGATGCATTATTCCTCCTTTACTGCATCCCTCGCTCCCTAACATTGCCGAATTAACACACAATTTGCGTCCATATGAAATACTCTGGATTCCCTGCATTGTCCTTCTAAATCGAGATACGTTTCTACGGAAACGATGGGATTTTCTTTGGGGTTCCGAGTATCTCTTTTCCGATGCATTATTCCTCCTTTACTGCATCCCTCGCTAACTCACATTGACGAATTAACACACAATTTGCGTCCATATGAAATACTCTGGATTCCCTGCATTGTCCTTCTAAATCGAGATACGTTTCTACGGAAACGATAGGATTTTCTTTGGGGTTCCGAGTATCTCTTTTCCGATGCATTATTCCTCCTTTACTGCATCCCTCGCTCCGTCACATTGCCGAATTAACACACAAATTGCGTCCATATGAAATACTCTGGGTTCCCTGCATTATCTTTCTAAAACGAGATACATTTCTACGGAAATGATAGGATTTTCTTTTGGGAGTCGAGTATCTCATTTCCGATGCATTATTCCTCCTTTACTGCATTGCTCGCTCCCTCACATTGACGAATTAACACACAATTTGCGTCCATATGAAATACTCTGGATTCCCTGCATTGTCCTTCTAAATCGAGATACGTTCCTACGGAAACGATAGGATTTTCTTTGGGGTTCCGAGTATCTCTTTTCCGATGCATTATTCCTCCTTTACTGCATCCCTCGCTCCCTCACATTGACGAATTAACACACAATTTGCGTCCATATGAAATACTCTGGATTCCCTGCATTGTCCTTGTAAATCGAGATACGATTCTACGGAAACGATAGGATTTTCTTTGGGGTTCCGAGTATCTCTTTTCCGATGCATTATTCCTCCTTTACTGCATCCCTCGCTCCCTCACATTGACGAATTAACATACAATTTGCGTCCATATGAAATACTCTGGATTCCCTGCATTGTCCTTCTAAATCGAGATACGATACTACGGAAACGATAGGATTTTCTTTGGGGTTCCGAGTATCTCTTTTCCGATGCATTATTCCTCCTTTACTGCATCCCTCGCTAACTCACATTGACGAATTAACACCCAATTTGCGTCCATATGAAATACTCTGGATTCCCTGCATTGTCCTTCTAAATCGAGGTACGTTTCTACGGAAACGATAGGATTTTCTTTGGGGTTCCGAGTATCTCTTTCCCGATGCATTATTCCTCCTTTACTGCATTCCTCGCTTCCTCACATTGACGAATTAACACACAATTTGCGTCCATATGAAATACTCTGGATACTCTGCATTGTCCTTCTAAATCGAGATACGTTTCTACGGAAACGATAGGATTTTCTTTGGGGTTCCGAGTATCTCTTTTCTGATGCATTATTACTCCTTTACTGCATCCCTCGCTCCCTCACATTGACGAATTAACACACAATTTGCGTCCATATGAAATACTCTGGATTCCCTGCATTGTCCTTCTAAATCGAGATACGTTTCTACGGAAACGATTGGATTTTCTTTGGGGTTCCGAGTATATCTTTTCCGATGCATTATTCCTCCTTTACTGCATCCCTCGCTCCCTCACATTGACGAATTAACACACAATTTGCGTCCATATGAAATACTCTGGATTCCCTGCATTGTCTTTCTAAATCGAGATACGTTTCTACGGAAACGATATGATTTTCTTTGGGGTTCCGAGTATCTCTTTTCCGATGCATTATTCCTCCTTTACTGCATCCCTCGCTAACTCACATTGACGAATTAACACACAATTTGCGTCCATATGAAATACTCTGGATTCCCTGCATTGTCCTTCTAAATCGAGATACGTTTCTACGGAAACGATAGGATTTTCTTTGGGGTTCCGAGTATCTCTTTTAACGATGCATTATTCTTCCTTTACTGCATCCCTCGCTCACTCACATTGACGAATTAACACACAATTTGCGTCCATATGAAATACTCTGGATTCCCTGCATTGTCCTTCTAAATCGGGATTCTTTTCTACGGAAACGACAGGATTTTCTTTGGGGTTCCGAGTATCTCTTTTCCGATGCATTATTCCTCCTTTACTGCATCCCTCGCTCCGTCACATAGCCGAATTAACACACAAATTGCGTCCATATGAAATACTCTGGGTTCCCTGCATTATCTTTCTAAATCGAGATACGTTTCTACGGAAACGATAGGATTTTCTTTTGGGAGTCGAGTATCTCTTTTCCGATGCATTATTCCTCCTTTACTGCATCCCTCGCTCCGTCACATTGCCGAATTAACACACAAATTGCGTCCATATGAAATACTCTGGGTTCCCTGCATTATCATTCTAAAACATGATACGTTTCTACGGAAATGATAGGATTTTCTTTTGGGAGTCGAGTATCTCTTTTCCGATGCATTATTCCTCCTTTACTGCATCCCTCGCTCCCTCACATTGACGAATAAACACACAATTTGCGTCCATATGAAATACTCTGGATTCCCTGCATTGTCCTTCTAAATCGAGATACGTTCCTACGGAAACGATAGGATTTTCTTTGGGGTTCCGAGTATCTCTTTTCCGATGCATTATTCCTCCTTTACTGCATCCCTCGCTTCCTCACATTGACGAATTAACACACAATTTGCGTCCATATGAAATACTCTGGATTCCCTGCATTGTCCTTGTAAATCGAGATACGTTTCTACGGAAACGACAGGATTTTCTTTGGGGTTCCGAGTATCTCTTTTCCGATGCATTATTCCTCCTTTACTGCATCCCTCGCTCCCTCACATTGACGAATTATCACCTAATTTGCGTCCATATGATATACTCTGGATTCCCTGCATTGTCCTTCTAAATCGAGATACGTTTCTACGGAAACGATAGGATTTTCTTTGGGGTTCCGAATATCTCTTTTCCGATGCATTATTCCTCCTTTACTGCATCCCTCGCTCCATCACATTTACGAATTAACACACAAATTGCGTCCATATGAAATACTCTGGATTCCCTGCGTTGTCCTTCTAAATCGAGATTCGTTTCTACGGAAACGACAGGATTTTCTTTGGGGTTCCGAGTATCTCTTTTCCGATGCATTATTCCTCCTTTACTGCATCCCTCGCTCCCTCACATTGACGAATTAACACACAAATTGCGTCCATATGAAATACTCAGGGTTCCCTGCATTATCTTTCTAAATCGAGATACGTTTCTACGGAAACGACAGGATTTTCTTTTGGGAGCCGAGTATCTCTTTTCCGATGCATTATTCCTCCTTTACTGCATCCCTCGTTCCCTCACATTGACGAATTAACACTTAATTTGCGTCCATATGAAATACTCTGGATTCCCTGCATTGTCCTTCTAAATCGGGATTCGTTTCTACAGAAACGATAGGATTTTCTTTGGGGTTCCGAGTATCTCATTTCCGATGCATTATTCCTCCTTTACTGCATCCCTCGCTCCGTCACATTGCCGAATTAACACACAAATTGCGTCCATATGAAATACTCTGGGTTCCCTGTATTGTCTTTCTAAAACGAGATACGTTTCTACGGAAACGATAGGATTTTCTTTTGGGAGTCGAGTATCTCTTTTCCGATGCATTATTCCTCCTTTACTGCATCCCTCGCTTCCCCACATTGACGAATTAACACACAACTTGCGTCAATATGAAATACTCTGGATTCCCTGCATTGTCCTTCTAAATTGAGATACGTTCCTACGGAAACGATTGGATTTTCTTTGGGGTTCCGAGTATCTCTTTTCCGATGCATTATTCCTCCTTTACTGCATCCCTCGCTGCCTGACATTGACGAATTAACACACAATTTGCGTCCATATGAAATACTCTGGATTCCCTGCATTGTCCTTGTAAATCGAGATACGTTTCTACGGAAACGATAGGATTTTCTTTGGGGTTCCGAGTATCTCTTTTCCGATGCATTATTCCTCCTTTACTGCATCCCTCGCTCCCTCACATTGACGAATTATCACCTTATTTGCGTCCATATGATATACTCTGGATTCCCTGCATTGTCCTTCTAAATCGAGATACGTTTCTACTGAAACGATAGGATTTTCTTTGGGGTTTCGAGTATCTCTTTTCCGATGCATTATTCCTCCTTTACTGCATCCCTCGCTCCCTCACATTTACGAATTAACACACAAATTGCGTCCATATGAAATACTCTGGATTCCCTGCGTTGTCCTTCTAAATCGAGATTCGTTTCTACGGAAACGACAGGATTTTCTTTGGGGTTCCGAGTATCTCTTTTCCGATGCATTATTCCTCCTTTACTGCATCCCTCGCTCCCTCACATTGACGAATTAACACACAAATTGCGTCCATATGAAATACTCAGGGTTCCCTGCATTATCTTTCTAAATCGAGATACGTTTCTACGGAAACGATAGGATTTTCTTTTGGGAGCAGAGTATCTCTTTTCCGATGCATTATTCCTCCTTTACTGCATCCCTCGTTCCCTCACATTGACGAATTAACACACAATTTGCGTCCATATGAAATACTCTGGATTCCCTGCATTGTCCTTCTAAATCAGGATTCGTTTCTACAGAAACGATAGGATTTTCTTTGGGGTTCCGAGTATCTCATTTCCGATGCATTATTCCTCCTTTACTGCATCCCTCGCTCCGTCACATTGCCGAATTAACACACAAATTGCGTCCATATGAAATACTCTGGGTTCCCTGCATTGTCTTTCTAAAACGAGATACGTTTCTACGGAAACGATAGGACTTTCTTTTGGGAGTCGAGTATCTCTTTTCCGATGCATTATTCCTCCTTTACTGCATCCCTCGCTTCCCCACATTGACGAATTAACACACAACTTGCGTCAATATGAAATACTCTGGATTCCCTGCATTGTCCTTCTAAATTGAGATACGTTCCTACGGAAACGATAGGATTTTCTTTGGGGTTCCGAGTATCTCTTTTCCGATGCATTATTCCTCCTTTACTGCATCCCTCGCTGCCTGACATTGACGAATTAACACACAATTTGCGTCCATATGAAATACTCAGGATTCCCTGCATTGTCCTTCTAAATCGAGATACGATACTACGGAAACGATAGGATTTTCTTTGGGGTTCCGAGTATCTCTTTTCCGATGCATTATTCCTCCTTTACTGCATCCCTCGCTAACTCACATTGACGAATTAACACACAATTTGCGTCCATATGAAATACTCTGGATTCCCTGCATTGTCCTTCTAAATCGAGATACGTTTCTACGGAAACGATAGGATTTTCCTTGGGGTTCCGAGTATCTCTTTTAACGGTGCATTATTCTTCCTTTACTGCATCCCTCGCTCCCTCACATTGACGAATTAGCACACAATTTGCGTCCATATGAAATACTCTGGATTCCCTGCATTGTCCTTCTAAATCGGGATTCTTTTCTACGGAAACGACAGGATTTTCTTTGGGGTTCCGAGTATCTCTTTTCCGATGCATTATTCCTCCTTTACTGCATCCCTCGCTCCGTCACATAGCCGAATTAACACACAAATTGCGTCCATATGAAATACTCTGGGTTCCCTGCATTATCTTTCTAAATCGAGATACGTTTCTACGGAAACGATAGGATTTTCTTTTGGGAGTCGAGTATCTCTTTTCCGATGCATTATTCCTCCTTTACTGCATCCCTCGCTCCCTCACATTGACGAATTAACACACAATTTGCGTCCATATGAAATACTCTGGATATCCTGCATTGTCCTTCTAAATCGAGGTACGTTTCTACGGAAACTATAGGATTTTCTTTGGGGTTCCGAGTATCTCTTTTCCGATGCATTATTCCTCCTTTACTGCATCCCTCGCTCCCTCACATTGACGAATTAACACACAATTTGCGTCCATATGAAATACTCAGGATTCCCTGCATTGTCCTTCTAAATCAAGATACGTTTCTACGGAAACCATAGGATTTTCTTTGGGGTTCCGAGTATCTCTTTTCCGATGCATTATTCCTCCTTCACTGCATCCCCCGCTCCCTCACATCGACGAATTAACACACAATTTGCGTCCATATGAAATACTCTGGATTCCCTGCATTGTCCTTCTAAATCGAGATACGTTTCTACGGAAACGAGGGGATTTTCTTTGGGGTTTCGAGTATCTCTTTTCCGATGCATTATTCCTCCTTAACTGCATCCCTCGCTCCCTAACATTGCCGAATTAACACACAATTTGCGTCCATATGAAATACTCTGGATTCCCTGCATTGTCCTTCTAAATCGAGATACGTTTCTACGGAAACGATGGGATTTTCTTTGGGGTTCCGAGTATCTCTTTTCCGATGCATTATTCCTCCTTTACTGCATCCCTCGCTAACTCACATTGACGAATTAACACACAATTTGCGTCCATATGAAATACTCTGGATTCCCTGCATTGTCCTTCTAAATCGAGATACGTTTCTACGGAAACGATAGGATTTTCTTTGGGGTTCCGAGTATCTCTTTTCCGATGCATTATTCCTCCTTTACTGCATCCCTCGCTCCGTCACATTGCCGAATTAACACACAAATTGCGTCCATATGAAATACTCTGGGTTCCCTGCATTATCTTTCTAAAACGAGATACATTTCTACGGAAATGATAGGATTTTCTTTTGGGAGTCGAGTATCTCTTTTCCGATGCATTATTCCTCCTTTACTGCATTGCTCGCTCCCTCACATTGACGAATTAACACACAATTTGCGTCCATATGAAATACTCTGGATTCCCTGCATTGTCCTTCTAAATCGAGATACGTTCCTACGGAAACGATAGGATTTTCTTTGGGGTTCCGAGTATCTCTTTTCCGATGCATTATTCCTCCTTTACTGCATCCCTCGCTCCCTCACATTGACGAATTAACACACAATTTGCGTCCATATGAAATCCTCTGGATTCCCTGCATTGTCCTTGTAAATCGAGATACGATTCTACGGAAACGATAGGATTTTCTTTGGGGTTCCGAGTATCTCTTTTCCGATGCATTATTCCTCCTTTACTGCATCCCTCGCTCCCTCACATTGACGAATTAACATACAATTTGCGTCCATATGAAATACTCTGGATTCCCTGCATTGTCCTTCTAAATCGAGATACGATACTACGGAAACGATAGGATTTTCTTTGGGGTTCCGAGTATCTCTTTTCCGATGCATTATTCCTCCTTTACTGCATCCCTCGCTAACTCACATTGACGAATTAACACACAATTTGCGTCCATATGAAATACTCTGGATTCCCTGCATTGTCCTTCTAAATCGAGGTACGTTTCTACGGAAACGATAGGATTTTCTTTGGGGTTCCGAGTATCTCTTTCCCGATGCATTATTCCTCCTTTACTGCATCCCTCGCTTCCTCACATTGACGAATTAACACACAATTTGCGTCCATATGAAATACTCTGGATACTCTGCATTGTCCTTCTAAATCGAGATACGTTTCTACGGAAACGATAGGATTTTCTTTGGGGTTCCGAGTATCTCTTTTCTGATGCATTATTCCTCCTTTACTGCATCCCTCGCTCCCTCACATTGACGAATTAACACACAATTTGCGTCCATATGAAATACTCTGGATTCCCTGCATTGTCCTTCTAAATCGAGATACGTTTCTACGGAAACGATTGGATTTTCTTTGGGGTTCCGAGTATATCTTTTCCGATGCATTATTCCTCCTTTACTGCATCCCTCGCTCCCTCACATTGACGAATTAACACACAATTTGCGTCCATATGAAATACTCTGGATTCCCTGCATTGTCTTTCTAAATCGAGATACGTTTCTACGGAAACGATAGGAATTTCTTTGGGGTTCCGAGTATCTCTTTTCCGATGCATTATTCCACCTTTACTGCATCCCTCGCTAACTCACATTGACGAATTAACACACAATTTGCGTCCATATGAAATACTCTGGATTCCCTGCATTGTCCTTCTAAATCGAGATACGTTTCTACGGAAACGATAGGATTTTCTTTGGGGTTCCGAGTATCTCTTTTAACGATGCATTATTCTTCCTTTACTGCATCCCTCGCTCCCTCACATTGACGAATTAACACACAATTTGCGTCCATATGAAATACTCTGGATTCCCTGCATTGTCCTTCTAAATCGGGATTCTTTTCTACGGAAACGACAGGATTTTCTTTGGGGTTCCGAGTATCTCTTTTCCGATGCATTACTCCTCCTTTACTGCATCCCTCGCTCCGTCACATAGCCGAATTAACACACAAATTGCGTCCATATGAAATACTCTGGGTTCCCTGCATTATCTTTCTAAATCGAGATACGTTTCTACGGAAACGATAGGATTTTCTTTTGGGAGTCGAGTATCTCTTTTCCGATGCATTATTCCTCCTTTACTGCATCCCTCGCTCCCTCACATTGACGAATTAACACACAATTTGCGTCCATATGAAATACTCTGGATACCCTGCATTGTCCTTCTAAATCGAGATACGTTTCTACGGAAACGATAGGATTTTCTTTGGGGTTCCGAGTATCTCTTTTCCGATGCATTATTCCTCCTTTACTGCATCCCTCGCTCCCTCACATTGACGAATTAACACACAATTTGCGTCCATATGAAATACTCTGGATTCCCTGCATTGTCCTTCTAAATCAAGATACGTTTCTACGGAAACCATAGGATTTTCTTTGGGGTTCCGAGTATCTCTTTTCCGATGCATTATTCCTACTTTACTGCATCCCCCGCTCCCTCACATTGACGAATTAACACACAATTTGCGTCCATATGAAATACTCTGGATTCCCTGCATTGTCCTTCTAAATCGAGATACGTTTCTACGGAAACGAGAGAATTTTCTTTGGGGTTCCGAGTATCTCTTTTCCGATGCATTATTCCTCCTTTACTGCATCCCTCGCTTCCTCACATTGACGAATTAACACACAATTTGCGTCCATATGAAATACTCTGGATTCCCTGCATTGTCCTTCTAAATCGAGATACGTTTCTACGGAAACGATAGGATTTTCTTTGGGGTTCCGAGTATGTCTTTTCCGATGCATTATTCCTCCTTTACTGCATCCCTCGTACCCTCCCATTGACGAATTAATACTTAATTTGCGTCCATATGAAATACTCTGGATTCCCTGCATTGTCCTTCTAAATCGGGATTCGTTTCTACAGAAACGATAGGATTTTCTTTGGGGTTCCGAGTATCTCTTTTCCGATGCATTATTCCTCCTTTACTGCATTCCTCGCTCCGTCACATTGCCGAATTAACACACAAATTGCGTCCATATTAAATACTCTGGGTTCCCTGCATTATCTTTCTAAAACGTGATACGTTTCTACGGAAATGATAGGATTTTCTTTTGGGAGTCGGGTATCTCTTTTCCGATGCATTATTCCTCCTTTACTGCATTGCTCGCTCCCTCACATTGACGAATTAACACACAATTTGCGTCCATATGAAATACTCTGTATTCCCTGCATTGTCCTTCTAAATCGAGATACGTTCCTACGGAAACGATAGGATTTTCTTTGGGGTTCCGAGTATCTCTTTTCCAATGCATTATTCCTCCTTTACTGCATCCCTCGCTCCCTCACATTGTCGAATTAACACACAATTTGCGTCCATATGAAATACTCTGGATTCCCTGCATTGTCCTTGTAAATCGAGATACGATTATACGGAAACGATAGGATTTTCTTTGGGGTTCCGAGTAACTCTTTTCCGATGCATTATTCCTCCTTTACTACATCCCTCGCTCCCTCACATTGACGAATTAACATACAATTTGCGTCCATATGAAATACTCTGGATTCCCTGCATTGTCCTTCTAAATCGAGATACGATACTACGGAAACGATAGGATTTTCTTTGGGGTTCCGAGTATCTCTTTTCCGATGCATTATTCCTCCTTTACTGCATCCCTCGCTAACTCACATTGACGAATTAACACACAATTTGCGTCCATATGAAATACTCTGGATTCCCTGCATTGTCCTTCTAAATCGAGGTACGTTTCTACGGAAACGATAGGATTTTCTTTGGGGTTCCGAGTATCTCTTTCCCGATGCATTATTCCTCCTTTACTGCATCCCTCGCTTCCTCACATTGACGAATTAACACTCAATTTGCGTCCATATGAAATACTCTGGATACTCTGCATTGTCCTTCTAAATCGAGATACGTTTCTACGGAAACGATAGGATTTTCTTTGGGGTTCCGAGTATCTCTTTTCTGATGCATTATTCCTCCTTTACTGCATCCCTCGCTCCCTCACATTGACGAATTAACACACAATTTGCGTCCATATGAAATACTCTGGATTCCCTGCATTGTCTTTCTAAATCGAGATACGTTTCTACGGAAACGATTGGATTTTCTTTGGGGTTCCGAGTATATCTTTTCCGATGCATTATTCCTCCTTTACTGCATCCCTCGCTCCCTCACATTGACGAATTAACACACAATTTGCGTCCATATGAAATACTCTGGATTCCCTGCATTGTCTTTCTAAATCGAGATACGTTTCTACGGAAACGATAGGATTTTCTTTGGGGTTCCGAGTATCTCTTTTCTGATGCATTATTCCTCCTTTACTGCATCCCTCGCTAACTCACATTGACGAATTAACACACAATTTGCGTCCATATGAAATACTCTGGATTCCCTGCATTGTCCTTCTAAATCGAGATACGTTTCTACGGAAACGATAGGATTTTCTTTGGGGTTCCGAGTATCTCTTTTAACGATGCATTATTCTTCCTTTACTGCATCCCTCGCTCCCTCACATTGACGAATTAACACACAATTTGCGTCCATATGAAATACTCTGGATTCCCTGCATTGTCCTTCTAAATCGGGATTCTTTTCTACGGAAACGACAGGATTTTCTTTGGGGTTCCGAGTATCTCTTTTCCGATGCATTATTCCTCCTTTACTGCATCCCTCGCTCCGTCACATAGCCGAATTAACACACAAATTGCGTCCATATGAAATACCCTGGGTTCCCTGCATTATCTTTCTAAATCGAGATACGTTTCTACGGAAACGATAGGATTTTCTTTTGGGAGTCGAGTATCTCTTTTCCGATGCATTATTCCTCCTTTACTGCATCCCTCGCTCCCTCACATTGACGAATTAACACACAATTTGCGTCCATATGAAATACTCTGGATACCCTGCATTGTCCTTCTAAATCGAGATACGTTTCTACGGAAACGATAGGATTTTCTTTGGGGTTCCGAGTATCTCTTTTCCGATGCATTATTCCTCCTTTACTGCATCCCTCGCTCCCTCACATTGACGAATTAACACACAATTAGCGTCCATATGAAATACTCTGGATTCCCTGCATTGTCCTTCTAAATCAAGATACGTTTCTACGGAAACCATAGGATTTTCTTTGGGGTTCCGAGTATCTCTTTTCCGATGCATTATTCCTACTTTACTGCATCCCCCGCTCCCTCACATTGACGAATTAACACACAATTTGCGTCCATATGAAATACTCTGGATTCCCTGCATTGTCCTTCTAAATCGAGATACGTTTCTACGGAAACGAGAGGATTTTCTTTGGGGTTCCGAGTATCTCTTTTCCGATGCATTATTCCTCCTTTACTGCATCCCTCGCTTCCTCACATTGACGAATTAACACACAATTTGCGTCCATATGAAATACTCTGGATTCCCTGCATTGTCCTTCTAAATCGAGATACGTTTCTACGGAAACGATAGGACTTTCTTTGGGGTTCCGAGTATGTCTTTTCCGATGCATTATTCCTCCTTTACTGCATCCCTCGTACCCTCACATTGACGAATTAATACTTAATTTGCGTCCATATGAAATACTCTGGATTCCCTGCATTGTCCTTCTAAATCGGGATTCGTTTCTACAGAAACGATAGGATTTTCTTTGGGGTTCCGAGTATCTCTTTTCCGATGCATTATTCCTCCTTTACTGCATTCCTCGCTCCGTCACATTGCCGAATTAACACACAAATTGCGTCCATATGAAATACTCTGGGTTCCCTGCATTATCTTTCTAAAACGAGATACGTTTCTACGGAAATGATAGGATTTTCTTTTGGGAGTCGGGTATCTCTTTTCCGATGCATTATTCCTCCTTTACTGCATTGCTCGCTCCCTCACATTGACGAATTAACACACAATTTGCGTCCATATGAAATACTCTGTATTCCCTGCATTGTCCTTCTAAATCGAGATACGTTCCTACGGAAACGATAGGATTTTCTTTGGGGTTCCGAGTATCTCTTTTCCAATGCATTATTCCTCCTTTACTGCATCCCTCGCTCCCTCACATTGTCGAATTAACACACAATTTGCGTCCATATGAAATACTCTGGATTCCCTGCATTGTCCTTGTAAATCGAGATACGATTATACGGAAACGATAGGATTTTCTTTGGGGTTCCGAGTAACTCTTTTCCGATGCATTATTCCTCCTTTACTACATCCCTCGCTCCCTCACATTGACGAATTAACATACAATTTGCGTCCATATGAAATACTCTGGATTCCCTGCATTCTCCTTCTAAATCGAGATACGATACTACGGAAACGATAGGATTTTCTTTGGGGTTCCGAGTATCTCTTTTCCGATGCATTATTCCTCCTTAACTGCATCCCTCGCTAACTCACATTGACGAATTAACACACAATTTGCGTCCATATGAAATACTCTTGATTCCCTGCATTGTCCTTCTAAATCGAGATACGTTTCTACGGAAACGATAGGATTTTCTTTGGGGTTCCGAGTATCTCTTTCCCGATGCATTATTCCTCCTTTACTGCATCCCTCGCTTCCTCACAAAGACGAATTAACACACAATTTGCGTCCATATGAAATACTCTGGATTCCCTGCATTGTCCTTCTAAATCGAGATACGTTTCTACGGAAACGATAGGATTTTCTTTGGGGTTCCGAGTATCTCTTTTCTGATGCATTATTCCTCCTTTACTGCATCCCTCGCTCCCTCACATTGACGAATTAACACACAATTTGCGTCCATATGAAATACTCTGGATTCCCTGCATTGTCCTTCTAAATCGAGATACGTTTCTACGGAAACGATAGGATTTTCTTTGGGGTTCCGAGTATCTCTTTTCCGATGCATTTTTCCTCCTTTACTGCATCCGTCGCTCCCTCACATTGACGAATTAACACACAATTTGCGTCCATATGAAATACTCTGGATTCCCTGCATTGTCCTTCTAAATCGAGATACGTTCCTACGGAAACGATAGGATTTTCTTTAGGGTTCCGAGTATCTCTTTTCCGATGCATTATTCCTCCTTTACTGCATCCCTCGTTCCCTCCCATTGACGAATTAACACTTAATTTGCGTCCATATGAAATACTCTGGATTCCCTGCATTGTCCTTCTAAATCGGGATTCGTTTCTACAGAAACGATAGGATTTTCTTTGGGGTTCCGAGTATCTCTTATCCGATGCATTATTCCTCCTTTACTGCATCCCTCGCTCCGTCACATTGCCGAATTAACACACAAATTGCTTCCATATGAAATACTCTGTGTTCCCTGCATTATCTTTCTAAAACGAGATTCGTTTCTACGGAAACGATAGGAATTTCTTTGGGGTTCCGAGTATCACTTTTCCGATGCATTATTCCTCCTTTACTGCATCCTTCGCTCCATCACATTGCCGAATTAACACACAATTTGCGTCCATATGAAATACTCTGGATTCCCTGCATTGTCCTTCTAAATCGAGATACGATTCTACGGAAACGATAGGATTTTCTTTGGGGTTCCGAGTATCTCTTTTCCGATGCATTATTCCTCCTTTACTGCATCCCTCGCTAACTCACATTGACGAATTAACACACAATTTGCGTCCATATGAAATACTTTGGATTCCCTGCATTGTCCTTCTGAATCGAGATACGTTTCTACGGAAACGATAGGATTTTCTTTGGGGTTCCGAGTATCTCTTTTCCGATGCATTATTCCTCCTTTACTGCATCCCTCGCTCCGTCACAGTGCCGAATTAACACACAAATTGCGTCCATATGAAATACTCTGGGTTCCCTGCATTATCTTTCTAAAACGAGATACGTTTCTACGGAAATGATAGGATTTTCTTTTGGGAGTCGAGTATCTCTTTTCCGATGCATTATTCCTCTTTTACTGCATCCCTCGCTCCCTCACATTGACGAATAAACACACAATTTGCGTCAATATGAAATACTCTGGATTCCCTGCATTGTCCTTCTAAATCGAGATACGTTCCTACGGAAAGGATAGGATTTTCTTTGGGGTTCCGAGTATCTCTTTTCCGATGCATTATTCCTCCTTTACTGCATCCCTCGCTCCCTCACATTGACGAATTAACACACAATTTGCGTCCATATGATATACTCTGGATTCCCTGCATTGTCCTTCTAAATCGAGATACGTTTCTACGGAAACGATAGGATTTTCTTTGGGGTTCCGAGTATCTCTTTTCCGATGCATTATTCCTCCTTTACTGCATCCCTCGCTCTCTCACATTGACGAATTAACATACAAATTGCGTCCATATAAAATACTCTGGATTCCCTGCGTTGTCCTTCTAAATCGGGATTCGTTTCTACGGAAACAACAGGATTATCTTTGGGGTTCCGAGAATCTCTTTTCCGATGCATTATTCCTCCTTTACTGCATCCCTCGCTAACTCACATTGACCAAGTAACACACAATTTGCATCCATATGAAATACTCTGGATTCCCTGCATTGTCCTTCTAAATCGAGATACGTTTCTACGGAAAAGATAGGATTTTCTTTGGGGTTCCGAGTATCTCTTTTCCGATGCATTATTCCTCCTTTACTGCATCCCTCGTTCCCTCACATTGACGAATTAACACTTAATTTGCGTCCATATGAAATACTCTGGATTCCCTGCATTGTCCTTCTAAATCAGGATTCGTTTCTACAGAAACGATAGGATTTTATTTGGGGTTCCGAGTATCTCTTTTCCGATGCATTATTCCTCCTTTACTGCATCCCTCGCTCCGTCACGTTGCCGAATTAACACACAAATTGCGTCCATATGAAATACTCCGTTTTCCCTGCATTATCTTTCTAAAACGAGATACGTTTCTACGGAAACGATAGGATTTTCTTTTGGGAGTCGAGTATCTCTTTTCCGATGCATTATTCGTCCTTTACTGCATCCCTCGCTCCCCCACATTGACGAATTAACACACAATTTGCGTCCATATGAAATACTCTGGATTCCCTGCATTGTCCTTCTAAATTGAGATACGTTCCTACGGAAACGATAGGATTTTCTTTGGGGTTCCGAGTATCTCTTTTCCGATGCATTATTCCTCCTTTACTGCATCCCTCGCTCCCTGACATTGACGAATTAACACACAATTTGCGTCCATATGAAATACTATGGATTCCCTGCATTGTCCTTGTAAATCGAGATACGTTTCTACGGAAACGATAGGATTTTCTTTGGGGTTCCGAGTATCTCTTTTCCGATGCATTATTCCTCCTTTACTGCATCCCTCGCTCCGTCACATTGCCGAATTAACACACAAATTGCGTCCATATGATATACTCTGGGCTCCTTGCATTATCTTTCTAAAACGAGATACGTTTCTACGGAAATGATTGGATTTTCTTTGGGGTACCGAGTATCTCTTTTCCGATGCATTATTCCTCCTTTACTGCATCCCTCGCTCCCTCACATTGACGAATTAACACACAATTTGCGTCCATATGATATACTCTGGATTCCCTGCATTGTCCTTCTAAATCGAGATACGTTTCTACGGAAACGATAGGATTTTCTTTGGGGTTCCGAGTATCTCTTTTCCGATGCATTATTCCTCCTTTACTGCATCCCTCGCTCCCTCACATTGACGAATTAACACACAAATTGCGTCCATATAAAATACTCTGGATTCCCCGCGTTGTCCTTCTAAATCGGGATTCGTTTCTACGGAAACGACAGGATTTTCTTTGGGGTTCCGAGTATCTCTTTTCCGATGCATTATTCCCCCTTTACTGCATCCCTCGCTCCCTCACATTGACGAATTAACACACAAATTGCGTCCATATGAAATACTCAGGGTTCCCTGCATTATCTTTCTAAATCGAGATACGTTTGTACTGAAACGATAGGATTTTCTTTTGGGAGTCGAGTATCTCTTTTCTGATGCATTATTCCTCCTTTACTGCACCCCTCGCTCCCTCACATTGACGAATTAACACACAATTTGCCTCCATATGAAATACTCTGGATTCCCTGCATTGTCCTTCTAAATCGTGATACGGTTCTACGGAAACGATAGGATTTTCTTTGGGGTTCCGAGTATCTCTTTTCCGATGCATTATTCCTCCTTTACTGCATCCCTCGCTCCCTCACATTGCCAAATTAACACACAAATTGCGTCCATATGAAATACTCTGGATTCCCTGCATTGTCCTTCTAAATCGAGATACGTTTCAACGGAAACAACAGGATTTTCTTTGGGGTTCCGAGTATCTCTTTTCCGATGCATTATTCCTCCTTTACTGCATCCCTCGCTCCGTCACATTGCCGAATTAACACACAAATTGCGTCCATATGAAATACTCTGTTTTCCCTGCATTATCTTTCTAAAACGAGATACGTTTCTACGGAAACGATAGGATTTTCTTTTGGGAGTCGAGTATCTCTTTTCCGATGCATTATTCCTCCTTTACTGCATCCCTCGCTCCCCCACATTGACGAATTAACACACAATTTGCGTCCATATGAAATACTCTGGATTCCCTGCATTGTCCTTCTAAATTGAGATACGTTCCTACGGAAACGATAGGATTTTCTTTGGGGTTCCGAGTATCTCTTTTCCGATGCATTATTCCTCCTTTACTGCATCCCTCGTTCCCTGACATTGACGAATTAACACACAATTTGCGTCCATATGAAATACTCTGGATTCCCTGCATTGTCCTTGTAAATCGAGATACGTTTCTACGGAAACGATAGGATTTTCTTTGGGGTTCCGAGTATCTCTTTTCCGATGCATTATTCCTCCTTTACTGCATCCCTCGCTCCCTCACATTGACGAATTAACACACAATTTGGGTCCATATGATATACTCTGGATTCCCTGCCTTGTCCTTCTAAATCGAGATACGTTTCAACGGAAACGATAGGATTTTCTTTGGGGTTCCGAGTATCTCTTTTCCGATGCATTATTCCTCCTTTACTGCATCCCTCGCTCCCTCTCATTGACGAATTAACACACAATTTGCGTCCATATGAAATACTCAGGATTCCCTGCATTGTCCTTCTAAATCGAGATACGATACTACGGAAACGATAGGATTTTCTTTGGGGTTCCGGGTATCTCTTTTCCGATGCTTAATTCCTCCTTTACTGCATCCCTCGCTAACTCACATTGACGAATTAACACACAATTTGCGTCCATATGAAATACTCTGGATTCCCTGCATTGTCCTTCTAAATCGGGATTCTTTTCTACGGAAACGACAGGATTTTCTTTGGGGTTCCGAGTATCTCTTTTCCGATGCATTATTCCTCCTTTACTGCATCCCTCGCTCCGTCACATAGCCGAATTAACACACAAATTGCGTCCATATGAAATACTCTGGGTTCCCTGCATTATCTTTCTAAATCGAGATACGTTTCTACGGAAACGATAGGATTTTCTTTTGGGAGTCGAGTATCTCTTTTCCGATGCATTATTCCTCCTTTACTGCATCCCTCGCTCCCTCACATTGACGAATTAAAACACAATTTGCGTCCATATGAAATACTCTGGATACCCTGCATTGTCCTTCTAAATCGAGATACGTTTCTACGGAAACGATAGGATTTTCTTTGGGCTTCCGAGTATCTCTTTTCCGATGCATTATTCCTCCTTTACTCCATCCCTCGCTCCCTCACATTGACGAATTAACACACAATTTGCGTCCATATGAAATACTCTGGATTCCCTGCATTGTCCTTCTAAATCGAGATACGTTTCTACAGAAACGATAGGATTTTCTTTGGGGTTCCGAGTATCTCTTTTCCGATGCATTATTCCTCCTTTACTGCATCCCTCGTTCCCTCACATTGACGAATTAATACTTAATTTGCGTCCATATGAAATACTCTGGATTCCCTGCATTCTCCTTCTAAATCGGGATTCGTTTCTACAGAAACGATACAGAAACGATAGGATTTTCTTTGGGGTTCCGAGTATCTCTTTTCCGATGCATTATTCCTCCTTTACTGCATCCCTCGCTCCGTCACATTGCCGAATTAACACACAAATTGCGTCCATATGTAATACTCTGGGTTCCCTGCATTATCTTTCTAAAGCGAGATACGTTTCTACGGAAATGATAGGATATTCTTTTGGGAGTCGAGTATCTCTTTTCCGATGCATTATTCCTCCTTTACTGCATTGCTCGCTCCCTCACATTGACGAATTAACACACAATTTGCGTCCATATGAAATACTCTGGATTCCCTGCATTGTCCTTCTAAATCGAGATACGTTCCTACGGAAACGATAGGATTTTCTTTGGGGTTCCGAGTATCTCTTTTCCGATGCATTATTCCTCCTTTACTGCATCCCTCGCTCCCTCACATTGACGAATTAACACACTATTTGCGTCCATATGAAATACTCTGGATTCCCTGCATTGTCCTTGTAAATCAAGATACGATTCTACGGAAACGATAGGATTTTCTTTGGGGTTCCGAGTATCTCTTTTCCGATGCATTATTCCTCCCTTACTGCATCCCTCGCTCCCTCACATTGACGAATTAACATACAATTTGCGTCCATATGAAATACTCTGGATTCCCTGCATTGTCCTTCTAAATCGAGATACGATACTACGGAAACGATAGGATTTTCTTTGGGGTTCCGAGTATCTGTTTTCCGATGTATTATTCCTCCTTTACTGCATCCCTCGCTAACTCACATTGACGAATTAACACACAATTTGCGTCCATATGTAATACTCTGGATTCCCTGCATTGTCCTTCTAAATCGAGATACGTTTCTACGGAAACGATATGATTTTCTTTGGGGTTCCGAGTATCTCTTTTCCGATGCATTATTCCTCCTTTACTGCATCCCGCGCTTCCTCACATTGACGAATTAACACACAATTTGCGTCCATATGAAATACTCTGGATTCCCTGCATTGTCCTTCTAAATCGAGATACGTTCCTACGGAAACGATAGGATTTTCTTTGGGGTTCCGAGTATCTCTTTTCCGATGCATTATTCCTCCTTTACTGCATCCCTCGTTCCCTCACATTGACGAATTAACACTTAATTTGCGTCCATATGAAATACTCTGGATTCCCTGCATTGTCCTTCTAAATCGGGATTCGTTTCTACAGAAACGATAGGATTTTCTTTGGGGTTCCGAGTATCTCTTTTCCGATACATTATTCCTCCTTTACTGCATCCCTCGCTCCGTCACATTGCCGAATTAACACACAAATTGCTTCCATATGAAATACTCTGTGTTCCCTGCATTATCTTCTAAAACGAGATACGTTTCTACGGAAACGATAGGATTTTCTTTGGGGTTCCGAGTATCACTTTTCCGATGCATTATTCCTCCTTTACTGCATCCCTCGCTCCATCACATTGCCGAATTAACACACAATTTGCGTCCATATGAAATACTCAGGATTCCCTGCATTGTCCTTCTAAATCGAGATACGATTCTACGGAAACGATAGGATTTTCTTTGGGGTTCCGAGTATCTCTTTTCCGATGCATTATTCCTCCTTTACTGCATCCCTCGCTAACTCACATTGACGAATTAACACACAATTTGCGTCCATATGAAATACTCTGGATTCCCTGCATTGTCCTTCTAAATCGAGATACGTTTCTACGGAAACGATAGGAATTTCTTTGGGGTTCCGAGTATCTCTTTTCCGATGCATTATTCCTCCTTTACTGCATCCCTCGCTCCCTCACATTGACGAATTAACACACAAATTGCGTCCATATGAAATACTCTGGATTCCCTGCATTGTCCTTCTAAATCGGGATTCGTTTCTACGGAAACGACAGGATTTTCTTTGGGGTTCCGAGTATCTCTTTTCCGATGCATTATTCCTCCTTTACTGCATCCCTCGCTCCCTCACATTGCCGAATTAACACACTAATTGCGTCCATATGAAATACTCTGGTTTCCCTGCATTATCTTTCTAAATCGAGATACGTTTCTACGGAAACTATAGGATTTTCTTTTGGGAGTCGAGTATCTCTTTCCCGATGCATTATTCCTAATTTACTGCATCCCTCGCTCCCTCACATTGACGAATTAACACACAATTCGCGTCCATATGAAATACTCTGGATTCCCTGCATTGTCCTTCTAAATCGAGATACGTTTCTACGGAAACGATAGGATTTTCTTTGGGGCTCCGAGTATCTCTTTTAACGATGCATTATTCCTCCTTTACTGCATCCCTCGCTCCCTCACATTGACGAATTAACACACAATTTGCGTCCATATGAAATACTCTGGATTCCCTGCATTGTCCTTCTAAATCGGGATTCGTTTCTACGGAAACGACAGGATTTTCTTTGGGGTTCCGAGTATCTCTTTTCCGATGCATTATTCCTCCTTTACTGCATCCCTCGCTCCCTCACATTGACGAATTAACACACAATTTGCGTCCATATGAAATACCCTGGATTCCCTGCATTGTCCTTCTACATCGAGATACGTTTCTACGGAAACGATAGGATTTTCTTTGGGGTTCCGAGTATCTCTTTTCCGATGCATTATTCCGCCTTTACTGCATCCCTCGCTTCCTCACATTGACGAATTAACACACAATTTGCGTCCATATGAAATACTCTGGATTCCCTGCATTGTCCTTCTAAATCGAGATACGTTTCTACGGAAACGATAGGATTTTCATTGGGGTTCCGAGTATCTCTTTTCCGATGCATTATTCCTCCTTTACTGCATCTTTCGTTCTCTCGCATTGACGAATTAACACTTAATTTGCGTCCATATGAAATACTCTGGATTCCCTGCATTGTCCTTCTAAATCGGGATTCGTTTCTACAGAAACGATAGGATTTTCTTTGGGGATCCGAGTATCTCTTTTCCGATGCATTATTCCTCCTTTACTGCATCCCTCGCTCCGTCACATTGCCGAATTAACACACAAATTGCTTCCATATGAAATACTCTGGGTTCCCTGCATTATCTTTCTAAAACGAGATACGTTTCTACGGCAACGATAGGATTTTCTTTGGGGTTCCGAGTATCACTTTTCCGATGCATTATTCCTCCTTTACTGCATCCCTCGCTCCATCACATTGCCGAATTAACACACAATTTGCGTCCATATGAAATACTCAGGATTCCCTGCATTGTCCTTCTAAATCGAGATACGATTCTACGGAAACGATAGGATTTTCTTTGGGGTTCCGAGTATCTCTTTTCCGATGCATTATTCCTATTTTACTGCATCCCTCGCTAACTCACATTGACGAATTAACACACAATTTGCGTCCATATGAAATACTCTGGATTCCCTGCATTGTCCTTCTAAATCGAGATACGTTTCTACGGAAACGATAGGATTTTCTTTGGGGTTCCGAGTATCTCTTTTCCGATGCATTATTCCTCCTTTACTGCATCCCTCGCTCCCTCACATTGACGAATTAACACACAAATTGCGTCCATATGAAATACTCAGGATTCCCTGCATTGTCCTTCTAAATCGAGATATGTTTCTACGGAAACGATAGGATTTTCTATGGGGTTCCGAGTATCTCTTTTCCGATGCATTATTCCTCCTTTACTGCATCCCTCGCTCCCTCACATTGACGAATTAACACACAATTTGCGTCCATATGAAATACCCTGGATTCCCTGCATTGTCCTTCTAAATCGAGATAGGATTCTACGGAAACGATAGGATTTTCTTTGGGGTTCCGAGTATCTCTTTTCCGATGCATTATTCCTCCTTTACTGCATCCCTCGCTAACTCACATTGACGAATTAACACACAATTTGCGTCCATATGAAATACTCTGGATTCCCTGCATTGTCCTTCTAAATCGAGATACGTTTCTACGGAAACGATAGGATTTTCTTTGGGGATCCGAGTATCTCTTTTCCGATGCATTATTCCTCCTTTACTGCATCCCTCGCTCCATCACATTGACGAATTAACACACAAATTGCGTCCATATGAAATACTCTGGATTCCCTGCATTGTCCTTCTAAATCGGGATTCGTTTCTACGGAAACGACAGGATTTTCTTTGGGGTTCCGAGTATCTCTTTTCCGATTCATTATTCCTCCTTTACTGCATCCCTCGCTCCCTCACATTGCCGAATTAACACACAAATTGCGTCCATATGAAATACTCTGGGTTCCCTGCATTATCTTTCTAAATCGAGATACGTTTCTACGGAAACGATAGGATTTTCTTTTGGGAGTCGAGTATCTCTTTTCCGATGCATTATTCCTCCTTTACTGCATCCCTCGCTCCCTCACATTGACGAATTAACACACAATTTGCGTCCATATGAAATACTCTGGATTCCCTGCATTGTCCTTCTAAATCGAGATACGTTTCTACGGAAACGATAGGATTTTCTTTGGGGTTCCGAGTATCTCTTTTCCGATGCATTATTCCTCCTTTACTGCATCCCTCGCTCCCTCACATTGACGAATTAACACACAATTTGCGTCCATATGAAATACTCTGGATTCCCTGCATTGTCCTTCTAAATCGAGATACGTTTCTACGGAAACGACAGGATTTTCTTTGGGGTTCCGAGTATCTCTTTTCCGATGCATTATTCCTCCTTTACTGCATCCCTCGCTCCATCACATTGACGAATTAACACACAAATTGCGTCCATATGAAATACTCTGGATTCCCTGCATTGTCCTTCTAAATCGGGATTCGTTTCTACGGAAACGACAGGATTTTCTTTGGGGTTCCGAGTATCTCTTTTCCGATTCATTATTCCTCCTTTACTGCATCCCTCGCTCCCTCACATTGCCGAATTAACACACAAATTGCGTCCATATGAAATACTCTGGGTTCCCTGCATTATCTTTCTAAATCGAGATACGTTCTACGGAAACGATAGGATTTTCTTTTGGGAGTCGAGTATCTCTTTTCCGATGCATTATTCCTCCTTTACTGCATCCCTCGCTCCCTCACATTGACGAATTAACACACAATTAGCGTCCATATGAAATACTCTGGATTCCCTGCATTGTCCTTCTAAATCGAGATACGTTTCTACGGAAACGATAGGATTTTCTTTGGGGTTCCGAGTATCTCTTTTCCGATGCATTATTCCTCCTTTACTGCATCCCTCGCTCCCTCACATTGACGAATTAACACACAATTTGCGTCCATATGAAATACTCTGGATTCCCTGCATTGTCCTTCTAAATCGAGATACGTTTCTACGGAAACGACAGGATTTTCTTTGGGGTTCCGAGTATCTCTTTTCCGATGCATTATTCCTCCTTTACTGCATCCCTCGCTCCGTCACATTGCCGAATTAACACACAAATTGCGTCCATATGAAATACTCTGGGTTCCCTGCATTATCTTTCTAAAACGAGATACGTTTCTACGGAAACGATAGGATATTCTTTGGGGTTCCGAGTATCTCTTTTCTGATGCATTATTCCTCCTTTACTGCATCCCTCGCTCCCTCACATTGACGAATTAACACACAATTTGCGTCCATATGAAATACTCTGGATTCCCTGCATTGTCCTTCTAAATCGAGATACGATTCTACGGAAACGATAGGATTTTCTTTGGGGTTCCGCGTATCTCTTTTCCGATGCGTTATTCCTCCTTCACTGCATCCCTCGCTAACTCACATTGACGAATTAACACACAATTTGCGTCCATATGAAATACTCTGGATTCCCTGCATTGTCCTTCTAAATCGAGATACGTTTCTACGGAAACGATAGGATTTTCTTTGGGGATCCGAGTATCTCTTTTCCGATGCATTATTCCTCCTTTACTGCATCCCTCGCTCCATCACATTGACGAATTAACACACAAATTGCGTCCATATGAAATACTCTGGATTCCCTGCATTGTCCTTCTAAATCGGGATTCGTTTCTACGGAAACGACAGGATTTTCTTTGGGGTTCCGAGTATCTCTTTTCCGATTCATTATTCCTCCTTTACTGCATCCCTCGCTCCCTCACATTGCCGAATTAACACACAAATTGCGTCCATATGAAATACTCTGGGTTCCCTGCATTATCTTTCTAAATCGAGATACGTTTCTACGGAAACGATAGGATTTTCTTTTGGGAGTCGAGTATCTCTTTTCCGATGCATTATTCCTCCTTTACTGCATCCCTCGCTCCCTCACTTTGACGAATTAACACACAATTTGCGTCCATATGAAATACTCTGGATTCCCTGCATTGTCCTTCTAAATCGAGATACGTTTCTACGGAAACGATAGGATTTTCTTTGGGGTTCCGAGTATCTCTTTTCCGATGCATTATTCCTCCTTTACTGCATCCCTCGCTCCCTCACATTGACGAATTAACACACAATTTGCGTCCATATGAAATACTCTGGATTCCCTGCATTGTCCTTCTAAATCGAGATACGTTTCTACGGAAACGACAGGATTTTCTTTGGGGTTCCGAGTATCTCTTTTCCGATGCATTATTCCTCCTTTACTGCATCCCTCGCTCCCTCACATTGACGAATTAACACACAATTTGCGTCCATATGAAATACCCTGGATTCCCTGCATTGTCCTTCTAAATCGAGATAGGATTCTACGGAAACGATAGGATTTTCTTTGGGGTTCCGAGTATCTCTTTTCCGATGCATTATTCCTCCTTTACTGCATCCCTCGCTAACTCACATTGACGAATTAACACACAATTTGCGTCCATATGAAATACTCTGGATTCCCTGCATTGTCCTTCTAAATCGAGATACGTTTCTACGGAAACGATAGGATTTTCTTTGGGGATCCGAGTATCTCTTTTCCGATGCATTATTCCTCCTTTACTGCATCCCTCGCTCCATCACATTGACGAATTAACACACAAATTGCGTCCATATGAAATACTCTGGATTCCCTGCATTGTCCTTCTAAATCGGGATTCGTTTCTACGGAAACGACAGGATTTTCTTTGGGGTTCCGAGTATCTCTTTTCCGATTCATTATTCCTCCTTTACTGCATCCCTCGCTCCCTCACATTGCCGAATTAACACACAAATTGCGTCCATATGAAATACTCTGGGTTCCCTGCATTATCTTTCTAAATCGAGATACGTTTCTACGGAAACGATAGGATTTTCTTTTGGGAGTCGAGTATCTCTTTTCCGATGCATTATTCCTCCTTTACTGCATCCCTCGCTCCCTCACATTGACGAATTAACACACAATTTGCGTCCATATGAAATACTCTGGATTCCCTGCATTGTCCTTCTAAATCGAGATACGTTTCTACGGAAACGATAGGATTTTCTTTGGGGTTCCGAGTATCTCTTTTCCGATGCATTATTCCTCCTTTACTGCATCCCTCGCTCCCTCACATTGACGAATTAACACACAATTTGCGTCCATATGAAATACTCTGGATTCCCTGCATTGTCCTTCTAAATCGAGATACGTTTCTACGGAAACGACAGGATTTTCTTTGGGGTTCCGAGTATCTCTTTTCCGATGCATTATTCCTCCTTTACTGCATCCCTCGCTCCATCACATTGACGAATTAACACACAAATTGCGTCCATATGAAATACTCTGGATTCCCTGCATTGTCCTTCTAAATCGGGATTCGTTTCTACGGAAACGACAGGATTTTCTTTGGGGTTCCGAGTATCTCTTTTCCGATTCATTATTCCTCCTTTACTGCATCCCTCGCTCCCTCACATTGCCGAATTAACACACAAATTGCGTCCATATGAAATACTCTGGGTTCCCTGCATTATCTTTCTAAATCGAGATACGTTCTACGGAAACGATAGGATTTTCTTTTGGGAGTCGAGTATCTCTTTTCCGATGCATTATTCCTCCTTTACTGCATCCCTCGCTCCCTCACATTGACGAATTAACACACAATTAGCGTCCATATGAAATACTCTGGATTCCCTGCATTGTCCTTCTAAATCGAGATACGTTTCTACGGAAACGATAGGATTTTCTTTGGGGTTCCGAGTATCTCTTTTCCGATGCATTATTCCTCCTTTACTGCATCCCTCGCTCCCTCACATTGACGAATTAACACACAATTTGCGTCCATATGAAATACTCTGGATTCCCTGCATTGTCCTTCTAAATCGAGATACGTTTCTACGGAAACGACAGGATTTTCTTTGGGGTTCCGAGTATCTCTTTTCCGATGCATTATTCCTCCTTTACTGCATCCCTCGCTCCGTCACATTGCCGAATTAACACACAAATTGCGTCCATATGAAATACTCTGGGTTCCCTGCATTATCTTTCTAAAACGAGATACGTTTCTACGGAAACGATAGGATATTCTTTGGGGTTCCGAGTATCTCTTTTCTGATGCATTATTCCTCCTTTACTGCATCCCTCGCTCCCTCACATTGACGAATTAACACATAATTTGCGTCCATATGAAATACTCTGGATTCCCTGCATTGTCCTTCTAAATCGAGATACGATTCTACGGAAACGATAGGATTTTCTTTGGGGTTCCGCGTATCTCTTTTCCGATGCGTTATTCCTCCTTCACTGCATCCCTCGCTAACTCACATTGACGAATTAACACACAATTTGCGTCCATATGAAATACTCTGGATTCCCTGCATTGTCCTTCTAAATCGAGATACGTTTCTACGGAAACGATAGGATTTTCTTTGGGGATCCGAGTATCTCTTTTCCGATGCATTATTCCTCCTTTACTGCATCCCTCGCTCCATCACATTGACGAATTAACACACAAATTGCGTCCATATGAAATACTCTGGATTCCCTGCATTGTCCTTCTAAATCGGGATTCGTTTCTACGGAAACGACAGGATTTTCTTTGGGGTTCCGAGTATCTCTTTTCCGATTCATTATTCCTCCTTTACTGCATCCCTCGCTCCCTCACATTGCCGAATTAACACACAAATTGCGTCCATATGAAATACTCTGGGTTCCCTGCATTATCTTTCTAAATCGAGATACGTTTCTACGGAAACGATAGGATTTTCTTTTGGGAGTCGAGTATCTCTTTTCCGATGCATTATTCCTCCTTTACTGCATCCCTCGCTCCCTCACTTTGACGAATTAACACACAATTTGCGTCCATATGAAATACTCTGGATTCCCTGCATTGTCCTTCTAAATCGAGATACGTTTCTACGGAAACGATAGGATTTTCTTTGGGGTTCCGAGTATCTCTTTTCCGATGCATTATTCCTCCTTTACTGCATCCCTCGCTCCCTCACATTGACGAATTAACACACAATTTGCGTCCATATGAAATACTCTGGATTCCCTGCATTGTCCTTCTAAATCGAGATACGTTTCTACGGAAACGACAGGATTTTCTTTGGGGTTCCGAGTATCTCTTTTCCGATGCATTATTCCTCCTTTACTGCATCCCTCGCTCCATCACATTGACGAATTAACACACGAATTGCGTCCATATGAAATACTCTGGATTCCCTGCATTGTCCTTCTAAATCGGGATTCGTTTCTACGGAAACGACAGGATTTTCTTTGGGGTTCCGAGTATCTCTTTTCCGATGCATTATTGCTCCTTTACTGCATCCCTCGCTCCCTCACATTGCCGAATTAACACACAAATTGCGTCCATATGAAATACTCTGGGTTCCCTGCATAATCTTTCTAAATCGAGATACGTTTCTACGGAAACGATAGGATTTTCTTTTGGGAGTCGAATATCTCTTTTCCGATGCATTATTCCTCCTTTACTGCATCCCTCGCTCCCTCACATTGACGAATTAACACACAATTTGCGTCCATATGAAATACTCTGGATTCCCTGCATTGTCCTTCTAAATCGAGATACGTTTCTACGGAAACGATAGGATTTTCTTTGGGGTTCCGAGTATCTCTTTTCCGATGCATTATTCCTCCTTTACTGCATCCCTCGCTCCCTCACATTGACGAATTAACACACAATTTGCGTCCATATGAAATACTCTGGATTCCCTGCATTGTCCTTCTAAATCGAGATACGTTTCTACGGAAACGACAGGATTTTCTTTGGGGTTCCGAGTATCTCTTTTCCGATGCATTATTCCTCCTTTACTGCATCCCTCGCTCCGTCACATTGCCGAATTAACACACAAATTGCGTCCATATGAAATACTCTGGGTTCCCTGCATTATCTTTCTAAAACGAGATACGTTTCTACGGAAACGATAGGATATTCTTTGGGGTTCCGAGTATCTCTTTTCTGATGCATTATTCCTCCTTTACTGCATCCCTCGCTCCCTCACATTGACGAATTAACACACAATTTGCGTCCATATGAAATACTCTGGATTCCCTGCATTGTCCTTCTAAATCGAGATATGTTTCTACGGAATCGATAGGATTTTCTATGGGGTTCCGAGTATCTCTTTTCCGATGCATTATTCCTCCTTTACTGCATCCCTCGCTCCCTCACATTGACGAATTAACACACAATTTGCGTCCATATGAAATACTCTGGATTCCCTGCATTGTCCTTCTAAATCGAGATACGTTTCTACGGAAACGATAGGATTTTCTTTGGGGTTCCGAGTATCTCTTTTCCGATGTATTATTCCTCCTTTACTGCATCTTTCGTTCTCTCGCATTGACGAATTAACACTTAATTTGCGTCCATATGAAGTACTCTGGATTCCCTGCATTGTCCTTCTAAATCGGGATTCGTTTCTACAGAAACGATAGGATTTTCTTTGGGGTTCCGAGTATCTCTTTTCCGATGCATTATTCCTCCTTTACTGCATCCCTCGCTCCGTCACATTGCCGAATTAACACACAAATTGCTTCCATATGAAATACTCTGGATTCCCTGCATTGTCCTTCTAATTCGAGATACTTTTCTACGGAAACGATAGGATTTTCTTTGGGGTTCCGAGTATCACTTTTCCGATGCATTATTCCTCCTTTACTGCATCCCTCGCTCCCTCACATTGACGAATTAACACACAATTTGCGTCCATATGAAATACTCTGGATTCCCTGCATTGTCCTTCTAAATCAAGATACGTTTCTACGGAAACGATAGGTTTTTCTTTGGGGTTTCGAGTATCTCTTTTAACGATGCATTATTCCTCCATTACTGCATCCCTCGCTCCCACATATAACGAATTAACACTCAATTTGCGTCCATATGAAATACTCTGGATTCCCTGCATTGTCCTTCTAAATCGGGATTCGTTTCTACGGAAACGACAGGATTTTCTCTGGGGTTCCGAGTATCTCTTTTCCGATGCATTATTCCTCCTTTACTGCATCCCTCGCTCCCTCACATTGCCGAATTAACACACAAATTGCGTCCATATGAAATACTCTGGGTTCCCTGCATTATCTTTCTAAAACGAGATACGTTTCTACGGAAACGATAGGATTTTCTTTTGGGAGTCGAGTATCTCTTTTCCGATGCATTATTCCTCCTTTACTGCATCCCTCGCTCCCTCACATTGACGAATTAACACACAATTTGCGTCCATATGAAATACTCTGGATTCCCTGCATTGTCCTTCTAAATCGAGATACGTTTCTACGGAAACAATAGGATTTTCTTTGGGGTTCCGAGTATCTCTTTTCCGATGCATTATTCCTCCTTTACTGCATCCCTCGCTCCCGCACATTGACGAATTAACACACAATTTGCGTCCAGATGAAATACTCTGGATTCCCTGCATTGTCCTTCTAAATCGAGATACGTTTCTACAGAAACGATAGGATTTTCTTTGGGGTTCCGAGTATCTCTTTTCCGATGCATTATTCCTCCTTTACTGCATCCCTCGCTCCCTCACATTGACGAATTAACACACAATTTGCGTCCATATGAAATACTCAGGATTCCCTGTGTTGTCCTTCTAAATCGAGATACGATTCTACGGAAACGATAGGATTTTCTTTGGGGTTCCGAGTGTCTCTTTTCCGATGCATTATTCCTCCTTTACTGCATCCCTCGCTAACTCACATTGACGAATTAACACACAATTTGCGTCCATATGAAATACTCTGGATTCCCTGCA